>NW_024412433.1:9104768-9128326 GCF_014898765.1 Herpailurus yagouaroundi
CGGGGCTCGAACTCACGGACCGCGAGATCGTGACCTGGCTGAAGTCGGACGCTTAACCGACTGCGCCACCCAGCCGCCCCTAAAAGTTTTTTTTTTTTTAAAGCCCTCGTTTAGCCCTAGTTTAGGGTTAAAAATGACTGTAAAGTGCATGTGGATTGGGAGGGATTATCTGGAGACTACAAAGCACACTCTGGTCTTCCTTCCGTGTGGTGACTCTTTTAACTCTCCTTGTCCCTTGTGAGGTCCCTGAAACTTACAACTACAGCACTGTTACATGACATATTGATACCCATGGGCATGGTGCTGCTAAGCCAGGGTGGGTCCTTTATCCATAGCTAAGCTGACAGTTGAGTTGGGTAGTAGTCAACTTGGTGGACTGCAGTGTGGACCACTGCAAGGAGTCCCACAGAAGAGGAGCAACCGCTATTGGCCTGTTGGATGCTGTATTTCCTGTAATGTGTCCTTCTAAGTCAATCTGATGCTATTTGCCTCTGGTTATCCTGTGAATCTAAAGGCCTAGTTAAGCAGACCTCCAGGTGGGTGTTGTACCATAGCCATTATACCATAAGCTTTAAGAAGGCTCATGATTTGTGTTTTCTTATATCCTCACTGCCCGGCACTGTATGTAGCAAATTGTAGTGGCTCAATATACACCTGTGCAAAAAAAAAAAAAAAAAAAAAAAAAGAAATATAAAACATCAAAAGGTAGATAATAAGCCTAATTACCATTTTCGAAGCTCTTATAAATGTGATTTAAATCAGGGTATTCTTGCATGTTGACCTCGCTGAACAATGCTTCTAGAAGCGGCAGGTCAAATGTCTTCTCCAGCTCATTTAGAACGTTATACACCACTCTTTGTACAGGGACCAGGTTTCTACAAGAATCTTGACAATCCTTAAAAAAATATTGAATAGAGAAAATATAAATACAGACTTCCAAGTTACAGAAGAGCCCCCAGAGAGTGATTTTATGGGTAATGTATTCCAGGTTCCCTCCATAGGTACCTTCTCGTATAAAGTTTTAGAATTTCTACATATTTGTATGTAACTCCTTCCTCCTTAAAAATATTCACTTGTATGGGGCGCCTGGGTGGCGCAGTCGGTTAAGCGTCCGACTTCAGCCAGGTCACGATCTCGCGGTCCGTGGGTTCGAGCCCCGCGTCAGGCTCTGGGCTGATGGCTCGGAGCCTGGAGCCTGTTTCCGATTCTGTGTCTCCCTCTCTCTCTGACCCTCCCCCGTTCATGCTCTGTCTCTCTCTGTCCCAAAAATAAATAAAAGTTGAAAAAAAAAATTAAAAAAAAAATATTCACTTGTAAAACTGATCTCCTCACCGTCATTTACATTAGATGTGAGAGCACCTTTGAAGAGTAACAGTTTCAAAGTTAAATAATATGTAGCCCTTTAAGAACCTGGCCAGATGTTTTAGGAATACGTGTTTAGGAATGATGAGCAGCTGTCCTGTTACGTGCACAATCCTTGCCTTTTCCCCAGGACTGACTTGGCCTTAAAGAGCTCAAGGAAAGCAGGTGACAGTTCTCCCCTTTTGTGAACGTGGCCATAGAGTAAGCATATTCATAGGGCAAAGAGAAGACTTGCATTGGGGCACCTGGGGGGCTCAGTCAGTTAAGTGTCCAACTTTTGATTTTGGCTCAGGTCATGATCTCACGGTTCATGAGATCGAGCCCCTAGTCAGGCTGTGTGCTGACAGTGAGAAGCCTGCTTGGGATTCTCTCTCGCCCTCTCTCTCTGCCCCTCCTCCACTTGTGCTTGTTCTCTCACTCTCTCAAAATCAATAAATAAACATTAAAAAAGGAAGACTTGCATCTCTGTGTCTCCATTAATGCCTACTACAAAAATTCACCCAAATTCCAAGACTCCAGAGGTACCATTAAAAAAAAGAGAGAAAAAGAAAAAAAAGGAAAAGAACCCTGATAGCTGCAAACTGCTGGAGAAAGAATAACAATCATCAATTCCCACATTTTGTCCTAACAGGACACCAGTTTCCTGTAGGCTTTAATGTTTTCAGATCTAAGGACTCCAACTGATGTCCGCTGAAATGTGTTAATTATTATTCTATTAAATTAACTCATTTACATTACACAGCAATTCATTAAAATTACCTTTAATTCTTAGTTTATGCTATATTCTATGCATTCCTACAAGGCATTACGCATCTCTGGAGAACTCCTGGTTCAGATCCAAGTCCAGTGGGCACCACGGAGCTCCAGTCCCTAAGTGAGAAGCAGGGCTGCCTCTGGTGATGACTGATTCTCCTTTCACTTTTTGCCTTAGAGGAAACACTTACAACAATACTTGGAAAGGCCTCCCACTCATAGGAGACTCCTCAGTCAGCCAGTTGTGCTTGATGTTTGCGTCCAGGGTATTAAAATACAATTTCATTCGGGGCCAGTTTACCGTATCATGACATAATACATGTCACTTACTTCATACATTTTATTGGTGATGAGTTCACGGTCACGGAGGCATTCAAGGAAAGGAAATGTCTTTTTTATTGCATTTGAAATCTCCACCTTGTGTCTTTTGAAGTGTTTGAATACAGTCTCATAGATGAGTGTGTCATCGACGCTCTGGTCTTCTGCAGACACCCTAGGAAGGAAGGATACCATATGAAAACGGTCATTGAGATTTCCAAGATGTTTGTAGTGGCTGTAAGACTTATATGTAAAGGATAAGCTGTGAAAAACTAACGTATATAAGTTAAGTGGTCCCGAGTAGAGACAGAATACATGGAATTAAAGCAATAAGCAAAGATATTATGAAGAAAGCATGAGGGTTAAGAAAGACTGAAATAAAAGAAAAAAAAAAAAAAAGAAAGACTTAAATGCAGGATTGAAAAAGTCTGTTCCAGTCTGTCTGGATCAAAGCCATTGTAAAGATATCTTCACATATCTGAAATATTTTTGTAATGAAAAAAATTAAATTTAAACAAAATTGAGATAGAGTGAACAGAGGAATGAAAAGCAATGGAATAAACCACACTCAAATAAAACAGTTTTGAAAAAAAAAAAAGAAAGCAATGGACTAAAAATCTAACCTTGAAAATACTTCCTAACTAACAACTAAGAGAAAAATAATATCAGAAAGAAAAAACAAGCTGTCCCCTTTCTGATGTAGAGCTGTTAAGAGAAATACCATCCTGCTAATATTATAAACCTAGTTTATAAAGGATAGGATGTGGTTAATAATGATATGACACAGTATAAATTGATAATTTCACAAGAGTATCAAACATTTCTCCTGGGACATCTGCCCTGCTTTGTGTTAATATAAATCTGTCTGTGCTAGTGAATCTTTTCAGGCACGTGAATTTCAGAAATCACTGATGTTTCCTGTGAAATTAATTTTAAACTGGAGTC
This sequence comes from Herpailurus yagouaroundi, assembly GCF_014898765.1. Taxonomy (NCBI): domain Eukaryota; kingdom Metazoa; phylum Chordata; class Mammalia; order Carnivora; family Felidae; genus Herpailurus; species Herpailurus yagouaroundi. The sequence continues at coordinate 9,108,147 of NW_024412433.1, forward strand.
TGTAACTCCAGTTCTTAGCTGACCATTTTATTGCTCTGATGATAATGTTTTAATCAACATCTTGTATCATGAAGACTCAGAAGCTTTCGTTGTCAAACCAGAAGAGAATCATTGCCAGTTCCCAGTACTTAGCGTGCCTCAGGGAATAATGATGTCACATTATTGTGAAACATCCCTGAAAAAACAAGTTTCAGTTCAAAGACTGCAGGTTGAAAAGAAGCATGTGTCTTTTCTTTTATTAAAAGCCCTGCTAAAATGATAATAAAGAAATTGGATTCACACTGGCAAGGGGAATCGCTGGGCAATGAGAACAAGAGAGATTTCCATCAAAATCCATAGACAAAAGTGGGCAGAGGGGTGCTAATTGCTGTTGTAGGTGAAGGATGCTCCCAGAGGTCAGAAAAACAACTGGTTTGCCCTGAAGAGCCCTGAAGAGGTAGTGGAGATCACAAGGGATGGTGCTGGAAACTTACGTGTTAATTTAAAAATGGCAAATAGAGTTAAATCATTACATTTAGACTTGATTTAACTCAGCATCAGAGTAATGTATCAGTGAAATAGGGCTCAGAGTAAGAAATTGTGAGTCTTGAGCACTTGAGTTTATAACTGTGGCACTCTTACTAGCTACTCAAGGGTACAGGATTTCCTTTCAAGTAATTACTGATAAGACCTTGAATCGCCATTGTCATACCTCGAAGTTTATAGGCACAATAAAAAGACATTGTTATAGCACATATATTTTACTTTAAGTTTTTGTCAACGATAAAATTAAATTTCATGTAAAAAAAAATAAAAAAAATAAAAAAAAATAAAAATGGCAAATAGAACAGTGTACGTCTAACGTCTCCACCTACAAGCTGACCCCCTGGATCCAGGCAACCTCTCAAAGGCAAACATTGCTGACCTCTCTATCACCATGTGCGAATGTAGCCTGTTACCGGATTTCATGTACATGGAATCATCATACATCATGTATGCTCTGTGCCTGACATTTGCTCGTTGCCCATGCTGTTGGATGAATAGGAGTCTGTTCCTTTCTGTTGTTGAAGGTATCCCACTGTGTGGACCTATCACAATCTGCTTATTCATTTTCCTGTTGATGGTTATTTAGATTGATTCCAGTTTGAGACTTGTGTGAAGAAAGCTGCTGTTCTTGTAGGCATCTTTTTATGGTATGATGCTTTCGTTTCTCTTGTGTAAATAACTAGGAGTGGGGCATGGTGTGAATATGCTTAGCTGTTTTAGAATCTGCCAAACTGTTTTTTAGAGCCTATTAGATACAGTTTTCCTAACTTAAGCCACTCTCATGTGTATGATGTGGTATCTTAGATAGTTTTAATTTGTATTACTTTAATGATGTTGAGCACACTTTCACACGTTCATTGGCAATTATGCATCTTGTTTCCTAAGGTGTCTGTTCAAGTCTTTGACCGATTTCTATTGTTGGGTTATCTTTGACTACTTACTGATGTGTAGCAGCTTGTCTTCTATTATGGAAAGAATTGTTTTGTTTGATTTATGTATTATGAACATTTTCTCCCCGTCTGTGATTTGCTTAACCATGTGTTTTGATGAGGAGAAATTTTTTTTTCAATATATGAAATTTATTGTCAAATTGGTTTCCATACAACACCCAGTGCTCATCCCAAAAGGTGCCCTCCTTGATACCCATCACCCACCCTCCCCTCCCTCCCACCCCCCATCAACCCTCAGTTTGTTCTCAGTTTTTAACAGTCTCCTATGCTTTGGCTCGATGAGGAGAAATTTTTAATTTTGATGAAGCCAAATCCATCACTTTTTTTCTGTGGTAAAAACGTTAAGGTACTAAGAAATCTTTGCCTATCACAAGTTAATGAAAATATTCACAAAGCAACTTACAATGTAGGCATGGGTCTATTTCTGGACTTCTTATTCTGCACCACTGATCTATTTGTCTATCCTTATGCCAACAGCATATTGGCTTGCACAGTGTAGCTTATAGAAAATCTTGAAGCCAATTCGGGAAAAATTGTCTTGACTTTTCTAGGTCTTTTGGCTTTCTATATATCTCTTAAAATCATTTTGTCAATTTCTACAAGAAAAGCCTTTTGGATTTTTATAGGGTTTGCTTTGAACCTATAGATAAATTTGGTAACAACTGATATCTTAATGATATTGAACTACAATCTGCTAACACTGTATAGCTCTCCATTTATTTGGTTTTCTTTAATTTTGTCTAGAAATGTTTATAGTTTTCATAAAGAAGTCATATACATCTCTCATTAAATTTACTCTTAACTAAGAATGGTATTGCTTTTTAAAAACTGGCATTGCTTTAAATGGTATTGCTTTTTAAATTGCTTGTTATAATTGTATGGGAATAAACTAATTTTCAGAAACGCTAACCACATATTTATAAGCCTGCTAAATTCTTGTATTCTAATAATGTGTTTATATATTTCTTTTGGATTTTATAGAAAATAAAGAATCAAGTAAAACCCCTTTACTTTTTTTCCCCCAACAATTATTTCTTTTTCTCTCTTATTGTAATGGTTAGGAGTTTAGACACAATGTTGAAGAAAAGTGGGGAGAATGGACTACCTTGTCTTGTTTCCAATCTTAAAAAAGAAAAGCACTTAGGGGGCACCCGGGTGGCTCAGTCGGTTAAGCATCGACTTCGGCTCAGGTCGTGATCTCGCAGTTCGTGAGTTTAAGCCCCACATCAGGCTCCGTGCTGACAGCTCAGAGCCTGGAGCTTGCTTCGGATTCTGTGACTCCCTCTCTCTCTGCCACCCGCCCCCCCACACTCATGCTCTGTCTCTCAAAAAATAAACATTAAAAAAATTAAAGAAAACAAGTGCGACTGATATATTAATAGAAAAGATGGGCTCATATAAAATGCTAACTTAAGGGGCGCCTGGGTGGCGCAGTCGGTTAAGCGTCTGACTTCAGCCAGGTCACGATCTCGCGGTCCGTGAGTTCGAGCCCCGTGTCGGGCTCTGGGCTGATGGCTCAGAGCCTGGAGCCTGTTTCCGATTCTGTGTCTCCCTCTCTCTCTGCCCCTTCCCTGTTCATGCTCTGTCTCTCTCTGTCCCAAAAATAAATAAACGTTGAAAAAAAAAATTAAAAAAAAAAATAAATAAAATGCTAACTTAAAACCAGACAAGGTAGAAAAAGAAGGAAAAAAGAAACAAAGCAAATGTAATGAATAAAGAACAATAATGTAGATGGTAGATATTAATAAATATGTAAATAAGTATTTTCAGTATGAATGGTGTAAACGTTCTAATTCAAAGCAGAGATTGTTGGTGCAGGAGCTAAGACGGTAACATAGTAGGAGAACCCTAGGATCATCTTGTCCCTTGAACACAACTAGATAACAAATCATTCTGAAAACGCAAGAAGTCAGCCTGAGGGCTGACAGAACAAACTGAACAAGTGGAGGGAGAGAAGAGGCCACAGTGAAGAAGGCAGGAAGTGTGGAGCCATGGTCTGGGGGAGAAAGGGACGGTGGGATGCTGCAGAGGGGAGAAAGCCCTGGTCGCAAAGAAAGGTGAGAGAGGAGCATACAGAGATATGCACAAGGAGAATACTTCCTCAGAACCGTTGGCTGGGGAAATGAGAGGGGCTGGTTTTAGTGAGTTCTTGCAACCAATGGGGCTTGAAGTGAACTCCAGTGAGTTTTAAAGGTCTTTGGGCACGGCTGGGATAGAGCCTTGAGAGGACTGCCCTGCTCCTGGAAAAGAGGCAGGGAAACAGTACCGGACAGACAGCACAACTTGAGGATCACCTGGGCACACAGTGGGGAGATTATTCACCCTCCTTGGGGCACATCCCCGAGAGAAGGCATTCACAGAGACACCTCTCCAAGGGACAGAGTTGCCCGCAGGTATTTCCATCCCCCACCCCGCCACGCCCTTCAGCATAAGCACAGAACCACCTGACCCGGGCAGCTCAGTGCCAACACTGGCTGCCTAGCCTGCCTGCTCCCTGCACTCCAAGAAGGTGTGACTGCCCTTCTTGGCCAAACCTCCTTCAGTCCCAGTGTGGTGACACCTTACCCCAGAAGACCAGTGTAGGCCCCCACCAGAGCATTTCCCCAAAGTTTGGAGTTTTAAAAGTCAGCAGGGTTAGCTGGGATAGAGCCCTGAGGGAAATGTGCTGCTCCAGGAGAGAATGCAGGCAAGCAACCCAGTGGCAGACAGCATGAAAACAGTGAAAAATGCCTGGAATGCACAGGGGGAGAATATTCACTCTTCTGGGAGGGCTTTCCTGAGAGCAGCAAACATGGAGACCCCTCTCTGGGGAAAAAGCAGTTGGCTGATGCCATTTCCCTCCCCTGCACCTCAGCATCAACACAGAACCACCTTTTAGTAAACAGCACAGCACTGACACGGGCTGCCTAGTCTGCTTACATCAGATCGCACACCCCTGCGTTATGTTCATATTGCCCTTCTCGGTCAAGTTTGCCTCAGTCCCAGCATGGCAGGGCCCTTCCCCAGAAGACCAGCAGAAACCCCTGCCCACACCACATCTCCTGACCAGACTGTTCTGCAAGCTTCAGTTCTAGTGTAAGTAGCATCAGGTCCCATTTAACAAGCAGACCAGACCACGCCTCGTTAAAACTTGCCATGATTTGACCAAGAACCAAACACTGCCCATTGCAGGCAAGGAGAGCCTCTGCAGATGCCTGGCCTGAAGGATACAGCAGCCAAAACACAACAGCAGAGTGCACGCAGCACATACCAGAAACACTTCCTGAAGCACCAGGCCCTGGATACCACATGACCTCTTTTTCATAAAGCCATTACTCGCAGAAGCAGGAAACGTAAGCAGCTTTTGTAACACAGAGAAGAAGACAGAGATGACAAGATGTCAAAATGGAGGAATTAATCCCAAATGAAATAAGATCAGGTCTCAGCCAGAGATCTAATCAAAACAGATATAAGTAATATACCTGACAGAGAATTTAAAGCAACAATCATCAGGATACTCACTGGGCTTAAGAAAAGCATGGAAGACATCAGGGAGAACCTCATTGGGTGATGGGTGTTGAGGAGGGCACCTGTTGGGATGAGCACTGGGTGTTGTACGGAAACCAATTTGACAATAAATTTCATATTAAAAAAAAAAAGAAACAGTTAAAAAATAATCAGTCAGAAATAAAAAATGCAGTAACTGAGATTCAAAACAGACTGGATGCAGTGGCCACAAGGATGGAAGAAGCAGAGGAATGAATAAGTAATATAGAAGATAAAATAATGGAAAATAATAAAGCTGAACAAAAGAGAGAGAAGAATTATGGCACACAAGAATAGACTTAGGGAACTCAGTGACTCCATCAAATATAATAACATCATATCATGGAATCCCAGAGTAAGAAGAGAGAAAAGGGGGCAGAAAATTTATTTCAGGAGATAATAGCATAAAACTAACCTAATCTGGGAAGGAAACAGACATCCAGATCCAGGAGGCACAGAGAACTCTCATCAAAATGAACAAAAGCAGATCAAGACAAAAGAGGTCACTAACTTACAAGGGAAGACCCATAAGTCTAGCTGCAGATCTCTCCATAGAAACTTGGCAAGCCAGAAGGGAGTGGCATGATATATTCAATGTGCTGAACGGGGAAAGTCTACAGCCAAGAAAACTATCCAGCAAGGCTATCATTCTGAATAGAAAAAGATATAAAGAGTTTCCCAGACAAAAGAAACTAAAGGAGTTTGTGACCACTAAACCAGCCCTGCAAGAAATTTTAAGAGGGACTCTCTGAGGGGAGAAAAGACGAAACAAAACAAAAAAGACTAAAAGCAACAAAGACTGGAAAGGACTAGAGAATATCACCAGAAACTCCAACTCTACAGGTAACACAGTGGCAATAAATTCATATCTTTCAGTACTCACTCTAAATGTCAATGGACTAAATGCTCTAACCAAAAGACATAGGGTAACAGAATGGAAAATAAAACAAGATCTATCTATATTCTGTTTACAAGAGACCCATTTTAGACCTAAAGATACCTTCAGAAAGTAAGGGGATGGAGAAACATCTATTATGCTAATGGTCACTGAACGAAAACCAGAGTAGCCATACTTATATCAGACAATCTAGACTTTAAAATAAAGACTGTAAGAAGAGAATGAAGAAGGGCACTATATCATAATTAAGGGGTCTATCCACACGAAGATCTAACAATTGTAAACATTTATGCCCCCAACCTGATATAACCCAAATATATAAATCAATTAATCACAAACATAAAGAAACTCATTGAAAATGATACCATAATAGTAGGGGACGTCAACACCCCACTTACAACAGTGGACAGATCTCCTAAGCAGAAAATCAACACAGAAACAATGGCTTTGAATGACACACTGGATCGGGTGGACTTAACAGATATAATCAGAACATTTCATCCTAAAGCAGAATACAAACTCTTCTCGAGTGCATATGGAACATTATCCAGAATAGATCACATACTGGGACACAAATCAGCCCTCAGCAAGTACCAAAAAGATTGAGCTCATACCATGCATATTTTCAGATCACAATACTATGAAACTCGAAATCAACCACAAGAAAAAATTTTGAAAGACAACAAATACTTGGAGACTAAACAACATCCTATTAAAGAATAAACGGGTTAACCAAGAAGTTAAAGAGGAAATTAAAAAGTACACGGAAGCCAATGAAAATGATAATACCACAGTCCCAAACCTCTGGGATGCAGCAAAGGCTGTCATAAGAGGGAAGTATATAGCAATCCAGGCCTTCCTAAAAAAAAAGAAGAAAGGTCTCAGATACACAACCTAACTTTACACCTTAAAGAGCTGAAAAAAGAACAGCAAATAAAATCCAAAACCAGCAGAAGACAGGAAATAATAAAGATTAGAGCAGAAATCAATGCTACCGAAATTTAAAAACCTAAACAGTAAAACAGATCAATGAAACAAGGAGCTGGTTCTTTGAAAGAATTAACAAAATTGATAAACCCCTAGCCAGTTTTATCAAAAAGAAAAATACCCAAATAAATAAAATTAATAATTAAAGAGGAGAGATCACAACCAACACTGCAGAAATGCAAACAGTAATAAGAGAATATTATGAGCAATTGTATACCAATAAATTGGCAATCTGGAAGAAATGGAAAAATTCCTAGAAACATATAAACTACCAAACTGAAACAGGAAGAAATAGAAAATTTGAACAGACCCATAACCATCAAAGAAATATTATTAGTAATCAAAAATATCCCAAAAAACAAGAGTCTAGGGCTGGAGGCTTTCCAGGGGAATTCTATCAAACATTTAAAGAAGAGTTAATACTTATTTTTTTGAAGCTGTTCCAAAAAATGGAAATGGAAGGAAAACTTCCAAATTTATTATATGAAGCCAGCTTACCTTGATTCCAAAACCAAACAAAGACCCCACTAACAAGGAGAACTATATACCAATTTCCCTGATGAACATGGATGTAAAAATTCTCAACAAGATACTGACCAAATGGATCCAACAATACATTTAAAAAATTATTCACCACGATCAAGTGGGATTTATACCTGGGATGCAGGGCTGGCTTCAATATCTGCAAATCAATCAGTGTGATCCATCATATTAATATAAGAAAGGACAAAAACCACATAATCCTCTCAATAGATGTAGAGAAAGCATTTGACAAAATACAGCATCCTTTCTTGATAAAAACTGTCAAGAAAGTAGGGATAGAAGGATCATACCTCAAGATCATAAAAGCCACGTACAAAAGACCCACTGCTAATATCATCACAATGGGGAAAAACTGAGAGCTTTCCCTCTAAGGTCAGGAACACAACAGGGAGGTCCACTCTTGCCACTGTTATTCAACACAGTATTAGAAGTCCTAGCCTCAGCAATCAGACAACACAAAGAAATAAAAGTCATCTAAACTGTCAAGGAGGAAGACAAACCTTCACTTCTTGCAGATGACATGATACTCTATATAGAAAACCCAAAAGATTTCACAAAAAAAACCCTGCTAGAACTGATCCATGAATTCAGCAAAGCTGCAGGATATAAAATCAACGCACAGAAATAGGTTGCATTTCTATACACCAATAATGAAGCAGCAGAAAGAGAAATCAAGGGATTGATTCCACTTACAATTGTACTAAAAACCATAAAATACCTGGGAATAAACCTAACCAAAGAGGTGAAAAATGTATACACTGAAAATTATAGCTTGTGAAGGAAGTTGAAGAAGACACACACACAAAATAAAGGAAAAATATTCCATGCTCATGGATTGGGATAACAAATATGGTTAAAATGTCAACACTTCCCAAAGCAATCTACATATTCAATGTAATCCCTATCAAAATAACTATCAAAATCCCTATCAAAATCCCTATCAAAATAATACAAGCATTCTTCACAGAGCTAGAACAAACAATCCTAAAATGTGTACGGAACCAGAAAAGACCCCAAATAGCCAAACCAATCCTGAAAAAGAAAACCAAAGCTGGAGGCATCAGCATTCCAGACTTCAGTATGTATTACAAAGCTATAATCATCAAGACAGTATGGTACTGGCACAAAAGCAGACACTTAGATCACTAGAACAGAGTAGAGAGCCCAGAAATGGACCCACAAACATATGGCCAACTTTGTGGCCATATGACAAAGCAGGAAAGAATATCCAATGGAATGAAGACAGTCTGTTCAGCAAATGGTGCTGGGAAAACTGGACAGCGACATGCAGAAAAATAAACCTGGACCACTTTCTTACACCATACACAAAAATAAACTCAGAATGGATGAAAGATCTAAATGTAAGACAGGAAGCCATCAAAATCCTCGAGGAGAAAGCAGGAAAAAAACTCTTTGACTTCAGCTGTAGCAACTTCTTACTTACCACATCTCTGGAGGCAAGGAAAACAAAAGCAAAAATGAACTATTGGGACCTCATCAAAATAAAAATCTTCTGCACAGTGAAGGAAGCAATCAGCGAAAGTAAAAGGCAACCAAAGGAATGGGAGAATATATTTGCAAATGACATATCCGATAAAGGGTTAGTATCCAAAATCTATAAAGAACATATCAAACTCAACATCCAAAAAACAAATAATCCAGTGAAGAAATGGGCAAAAGACATGAACAGACACTTCTCCAAAGAAGACATCCAGATGGCCAAGTGACACATGAAAAAATGCTCAACATCACTCATCATCAGGGACATACAAATCAAAACCACAATGAGATACCACCTCATACTTGTCAGAATGGTTGAAATTAACAACTCAGGCAATACTAGATGTTGGCGAGGATGCAGAGAAAGAGGATCTCTTTTGCACTGCTGGTGGGAATGCAAACTGGTGTAGCCACTCTGGAAAACAATATGGAGGTTCCTCAGAAAGTTAAAAATAGAACTACCCTATGACCCAGCAATTGCACTACTAGGTATTTATCCAAAAGATACAGGTGTGCTGTTTCGAAGGGGCACATGCACCCCAATGTTTATAGAAGTGTTATGGACAATAGTCAAAGTATGGAAAGAGCCCAAATGTCCATTGGCAGATGAATGGGTAAAGAAGATGTGGTATACAGATACAATGGAGTATTACTTGGCAATCAAAAAGAGTGAAATCTTGACATTTGCAACAACATGGATAGAACTAGAGTGTATTATGCTAAATGAAATTAGTGAGTCAGAGAAAGACAAATATCATACGACTTCACTCATTTGTGGAATTTAAGATACAAAACAGGTGAACATAAGGGACGAGAAGCAAAAATAATATAAAAACAGTGAAGGGTATAAAACATAAGAGACTCTTAAATATTGAGAACTAAGGGCTGCTGGAGGGGATGTGGGTGGGGGGGGATGGGCTAAATGGGCAAGGGGCATTAAGGAAGACACTTATTGGGATGAGCACTGGGTGTTATATGTAGGGGATGAATCACTGGATTCTACTCCTGAAATTGTTATTGCACTATATGCTAGCAAACTTGTATATACACTTAAAAAAATAAATTAATCAATTAAAAAAATCACTCTGAATGTAAGTGGACTAAATGCTCTATAAAAAACAAAACAAGACCCATCTATATGCTGCCTATAGAAGATTCATGTTAGACCTAACAACACCTGCAGATTGAAAGTGAGGAGATGGAGAAACATTTATCATGCAAATTGAAGTCAAAAGAAGGCCGGAGTAGCAATACTTAATCAGAAAAATTAGATTTTAAACCGAAGACTGTAACAATAGATGAAGAAGGGCACTATATCATAATAAAGGGGACCATCCAAAAAGAAAATTTAATGATTGTAAATATTTATGCCCCGAACATGAAACAATACAAATATATAAAACAATTAATAACAATCATAAAGGAATTCATTTATAATAATAATACAATAACAGTAGGGCACTTTAACTACCCCCCTTTCATCAATGGACAGATCATGTAAGCAGAAAATCAACAAGGAAACAATGGCTTTAATGACAATGGACCAGATGGACTTAACACATATATAGTAAAACCTTGGATTGCGAGTAACTTGTTCTGTGAGTATTCCACAAGACGAGCAAATGTTTCTAATAAATTTTAACTTGATAAACAAGCAATGGCCTGCAATATGAGTAGTACATGATGCTGAACATCACGTGATCACAACTGAGCCAGTGGTTCTTCTCTCTCTCTCTGAGGGCTTGTGGGTGATCGTCTCCCATGCTCAGATGCTCAGTCTCAGGCCACAGTGTTTGGCAGAAATCAGTGACTTTTCAGAATGTTGGAAGGTGCCCACAACTGGCACTAGTATCAGTTTTTGTCACTTCAAAGCACCTATGGACAGTCCTTTGCTTTTCCATATAAGAGTAAGCTCAGGAATGATTTGCTTCATTCTAGGTCAGGCTGCCTGTGGATGTAGACCCTTTCCTCTGCTGCCTTATTGCCAGTTACATTAAATATGGTATATGACAAGAATTTATTAATACTTTACTGTAGTCAACATCCATGAGAGCATATAAATGGCCCCCATGCAGAAAAAGATTCTATTGAACAAATAGATAGCAGTGATTCCGTTAGTGATAATGAAAGTCATCCTACACAAACCCTCTTCTCTCCTGTTTCCTCACACCAGCCACAAAGGTTTTCAAACGTAAGTGCAGGTTAATTTATTTTTCTTTATATTCTGTATTTTCTTCATTATTTTGTATTATATTAAAGTGTTGTATCACTTTATATGAATTTTTGTTTTTGTTTTGGCTGCAGCAACTTTTTACTCAACATGTCTCTGGAAGCAAGGGAAACGAAAGCAAAAATGAACTATTGAGACCTCATCAAAGTAAAAAGCTTCTACACAGCGAAGGAAACAATCAACAAAAGTAAAAGGCAACTGACAGGATGGGAGAAGGTATTTGCAAATGAAATATCAGATAAAGGGTTGGTATCCAAAATCTATAAAGAATTTATCAAACTCAACACCCAAAAAACAAATAATCCAGTGAAGAAAGGGGCAAAAGACATGAATAGACACTCCTCCAAAGAAGACATACAGATGGCCAACTGACACATGAAAAAAAATGCTCAACATCACTCATCATCAGGGAAATATAAATCAAAACCACAATGAGATACCACCTCACACCTATCAGAATGGCTAACATTAAAAACTCAGGCAATAACAGGCTATTGGCAAGGATGCGGAGAAGGAGGATCTCTTTTGCATTGTTGGTGCGAATGCAAACTGGTGCAGCCACTCTGGAAAACAGTATGGAAGTTCCTCAAAAAATTAAAAATACTATCTCTACGACCCAGCAATTGCACTACTAGGTATTTATCCAAGGGATACAGGTATGCTGTTTCGAAGGGACACATGCACCCTAATGTTCATAGCAGCACTATCAACAATAGCCAAAGTATGGAAAGAGGCCAAATGTCCATCGATGGATGAATGGATAAAGAAGATGTGGTATATATATACAATGGAGTATTACTTGGCAATCAAAAAGAATGAAATCTTGCCATTTGCGACTATGTGGATGGAACTGGAGGGTATTATGCTAAGTGATATTAGTCAGAGAAAGACAAAAATCATATGACTTCACTCATATGAGGACTTTAAGAGACAAAACAGATGAACATAAGGGAAGGGAAGCAAAAATAATATAAAAACAGGGAAGGGACAAAACATAAGAGACTCTTAAATATGGAGAACAAACAGAGGGTTATTGGAGGGTTTATTGGGGGGGGGTGGGCTAAATTGGTAAGCGGCATTAAGAAATCTACTCCAGAAATCATTGTTGCACTATATGCTAACTTGGATGTAAATTTAAAAAATAAATTAAATTAAATGGTAAAAAAGAAGAAGAAGAAAAGAAACAGACTCTTAACTATAGAGAACAAACTGATGGTTACTGGAGGGGGGTGGGCAGAGGGATGGGTTAAATAGGCAATGTGTATTAAGGAGGGCACTTGTGTTGAGCGCGGGGTGTAGGTGATGAATCACTAAATTCTACACCTGAAACTAATATTACACTGTATGTTACCTAACTGGAAATTAATTAAAAACTTGGAAAGAAAAAAAGAAAAGCAGAGATTGTCAAAGTGACTGCAAAAACAAGACCCAACCCAGAAAAACCAGTATTGTCACCCAGAAAAATCCATAAATAAAGGACTCAGGTTCAGAATGGAGAAAGAGATACCATGCTAACACTAATAAACAAACAAACAAACAAACAAATAAACAAACAAACAAAAAAGATGGAGTAGCCACATTATTTCCATACAAAAAAACTTCAGAATAAGAAAAATTATCAAGGAGAAAGAGAGCATTTCATATGATAAAGGGGTCAGTTTTCCAAGCAGACATAACAATCCTTAACGTATATCTCCCTAAACACAAAACATCAAATTATGGAAGCTAAAAGTTGATAAAATGATAATAGAAATAGACAAATCTGTTACTACAGTTGGATACATGAAAAGCCCTTTTTTAGTAATTAATAGATCAAGCAGGTAGAAAAGCAATAAGAATGTAATTGACCTAAACATCTTTGCCAAACAATTTGATCTATTTGACATTTTTATTTTTTTTTAATTTTTTTTTCAACGTTTTTATTTATTTTTGGGACAGAGAGAGACAGAGCATGAACGGGGGAGGGGCAGAGAGAGAGGGAGACACAGAATCGGAAACAGGCTCCAGGCTCCGAGCCATCAGCCCAGAGCCTGACGCGGGGCTCGAACTCACAGACCGCGAGATCGTGACCTGGCTGAAGCCGGACGCTTAACCGACTGCGCCACCCAGGCGCCCCTATTTGACATTTTTATAATACTGCATCCAACAACAGCAGAATTGCTGCTGTTGTTGGAGTATGAGAATACATATACTCCCCAAAATCACGCAGAATAACAACCCTCACCGAGACAGAGCACACAGTAGGCCATATAACACATCTTAAAAAGTTGAAAAGAATAAAAATCATAAAGTATTTTCTCAGACAACACAGGAATTAAACTACAAATCAATAACAGAAAGAGCTAGAAAGTGCCCAATACTTGGAGATTTAAAGGTACACTTCTAAATAACACCTGGATCAAAGAAATCTCAAGAAAAATTTAGAGATATTTTGAACTAAATAAAAATGAACAGACAACTCACCAAAATTTGTGGGATGCAAAAAAGCTATGATTAGAGAGAAATGCATTCCATTAAATGCATATATTAGAAGACAAGAAAGATTCAAAATTAATAATCTAAGTTTCTCCACTTAGAAAACTGGAAAAGAAAGAGCAATTTAAACCTAAAGCAGAAGTAAGGCAGCAAAAATTAGAGCAGGAATCAATGAAATTGAAAATAGGAAATAACAGAAAATTCCACCAAACCTAAAGCTAGTTCTTGGAAATGATTTAGAAAATTGATAACCTTCTACCCAGGCTAACCAAGAAAAAAAGAGAGAGAAAGAAAAGACACAAAATATCAAAGTGAAAGTAGGATCACACAATTGATTCCATGGATGCTAAAAAGATAACAAAGGAATACTATAAACAAAGGTATCTCCACAAATTTGATAAGTCGAATAAAATGAACAAAATCCTAGAAAAACAGAAACCCACAAAACTCACACAAAGAGAGGTAATTTGAATAGACCTATGTTCACTTTTTAAAAAATTGAGTCAGTAATTAATAACTTTGAAAAAGATAAGCACTAGGTTCAGGTATTTTCGCTAATTCTACAAAATATTTAAGGAAGAAATGGTACCAATTCGCCACAGTCTTGTCCAGAAAATAATTCTTAATTCCTTCTATGAGCCCAGCACTATTATAATACCAAAACCAGATAAAGACAAACTACAGACCAATATCTCTCAGACTATACATCCAAAAGTCTTCAAGAAAATATTAGCAAATCTCATCCAACAATGCAAAAAAATTAACTCCAACCAAGTGGAGTTTATTCTAGATATGCAAGGCTCATTCAATATTCAGAACCAATCAGTGTACTCATCTAACACATCAACAGGCTAAACTAGAAAATTTGAATGATATCAACTGACACAAAAAAGTCATTTAATGAAATCCAACACCTATTCATGTAAAAACTCTCAGTAAACTAAAAATAGAGAGGAACTTCTTCAACATGAAGTCAAAAAACTTCTACAAAAAAAACTTATAGCTAATATCATACTGGAGAGAACTGGCACACTTTTCCCTAAGATCAGGAACAAGGCAAAGATGTCCTCTCTTACCACTCCTATTCAACATCTTACTAAAAGGTGTAGTTAGTGCAGACGATGAAGAAAAAAATAACGTATAGAATTTGGGAGGGAAGAAATTGTCTTTATTTGCAGATTATATAATTGTTTATGTAGAAAATCTCAGATTGCCAAAAAAAAAAAAAATCTCCTGGAACTAATAGGTAACTATAGCAAGGTCACTGCACACAGGTTAATATACAAAGATCAACTGCTTTTGTGTATACCAGCAATGAACAATTGGAATTTGGAAAAAAAAAACTACTACCAGGAGCACCTGGGTAGCTCAGTTGGTTGAGTGTCCAACTTTGGCTCACAGTTTGTGAATTTCAGCCCCACGTGGGGCTCACTGCTCTCAGTGCAGAGCCTGCTTCGGATCCCCAGTCCCTCTTCCCCTCCCCTGCTGTGTTTTCTCTCTCTCTCTCTCTCTCTCAGAAATAAATAATCTTTAAAATAAAATGAAATAACATAACATAAAATACTACCATTTACAATGGTAGTGAAAAATGTGAAATACAGTATTAATCTAACAAAATGAGTACAGTATCTACCTGCAGAAAATTATTCTAGAAACTACAGGTTCAGTGAAATCAGACTCTATAAAACCCTATGGAACACTAAAAAATAAAGGAAAAAAAAAAAGAAAACACACCTTGCATTTTTCAGAGAGAACAAACAAGGAAAACAATAGGAGTTCTAAAAGTTAAAAAAGGAAAAAAATACCCATATGAAAAATATATTTAAAATATTAAATGGAAATGCATAAAAAAAGGATAATATTGAAAGACACAGATCAAAAATGGAATCCAAGAAAAGATACAAAAAAGACAAAGTGACACAAAATTTGTAAAATCAAACAAAGATAGTTATGGTATTCAAATATAAACAAAACAAAAAATAATGGTATTCATAATCATAGCAAAGCAAAAATTAAGAAACAAATAATGGAACAAATGTTTTATGGATGTTGAAAAGCAATTCACCTCTAATTTTTGACTCTTCACATATTCCAAAAATGATCAAAATATACAGGCTCTGGATAAATTAGCAAGAATAATTTATTATTTAATCTTGTGACCTAAAAACAAGTAACACACCATTTTCCCCCAATGTCCTTGAAATGTGTATCAATATGGATTATAATCTTGACCACAAAAGGGGCGCCTAAGTGGCTCAGTCAGTTAAGCATCGACTTCAGCTCAGGTCATGATCTTGAGGTTCTTAAGTTCGAGCCCCATGTTGAGCTCTGTGCGGACAGCTCAGAGCCTGGAGTCTGCTTCAGATTCTGTCTCTTCCTCTCTCTCTGCCCCTTCTCCCTCTCTCTCTCAAAAAATAAATAAATGTTAAAAAATTTTTAAACAATAATAATAATCTTGGACACAAAAGAAGTCTCAATAAGTTATAATAAGTAGAAGCTAAACAGGCTGCAACATAACAAAAATAAACTGCCCAGAGATTTTACAAAAGAAAAATAAAAAGTACTATGTTGAGTCTCAAAGATGAAATAGACCTTGTGGTTAGAGGCTATTTCAAAAATAGGGGAAGAGGACTATTCCATTATATTTATACACCACATCCTCTTTACCTATTCATCAATCAATGGACACTTGGGTTGCTTCCAAGACTTAGCTATTGTAAATAATGCTGAAATAAGCATAGGGGTGCATTTATCTTTTTGAATTAGTATTCTTGTTTTCTCTGGGTAAATACCCAGTACTGGAATTATTGGATCATTCGGAATTTCTATTTTTAATTTTTAGAAGAATGAGATCTTGCCATTCATGACAATATAGGTGAACCTAGAGAGTATTATGCTAAGTGAAATAAGTCAGACACAAAGAGATAAATACCATATGATTTCACTTACATGCAAAATCTAAAAAACAAAACAAAATAAACCAAAAACCAAAAAAAACCAGACTCTTAAATACAGGGAACAAACTGGTGGTTGACAGAGGAATGGTATGTTGGGGGATGGGTAAAATAGATAAAGGGGATTAAGGGGTCCAAACTTCCAGCTATAAAATAAATAAGTCACAGAAATGAAAAGTACAGTAAAGGGAATATAGTCAATAACATTGTTATATGGTGTTATATAATGTTATACGGTGACACGTGATAAGTACACATGGTGATGAGCACTGAGTGATGTGTAGAATTGTTGAATCAGTACATCAATCACATGTGGGTACACCTGAAATTAATAGAACATTGTATGTTAATTATACTTAAATTTAAAAAATGATCAATAATAAAAAAATTTTAGCCTAAAAAACATCAAACTACTTTACTAAGGAGAAAAAGAGGAGGAAAAGGAAGATAACAAAATGAGTAAAGATGGTTCAACATTAAGAAATATCCTTATATAATTCGGTACATCAACAAATAAAAGGAGAAAGTACATAAATATACCCCTAGGGGCGCCTGGGTGGCGCAGTCGGTTAAGCGTCTGACTTCAGCCAGGTCACGATCTCGCGGTCCGTGAGTTCGAGCCCCACGTCGGGCTCTGGGCTGATGGCTCAGAGCCTGGAGCCTGTTTCCGATTCTGTGTCTCCCTCTCTCTGACCCTCCCCCGTTCATGCTCTGTCTCTCTCTGTCCCAAAAATAAATAAACGTTGAAAAAAAATATATATATACCGCTAAATTATCTTAAAAGGGAATTGGTAAAACCTAGTAGCTATTTTTATAAAAACTATATGAAATAGGGGCGCCTGGGTGGCGCAGTCGGTTAAGCGTCCGACTTCGGCTCAGGTCATGATCTCACGGTCCGTGAGTTCGAGCCCCGCATCGGGCTCTGTGCTGACAGCTCAGAGCTTGGAGCCTGTTTCAGATTCTGTGTCTCCCTCTCTCTCTGCCCCTCCCCTGTTCATGCTCTGTCTCTCTCTGTCTCAAAAATAAATAAACGTTAAAAAAAAAAATTAAAAAAAAAAACAACTATATGAAATAGATAGATGCTATTATAATATAAAGCCTCCAGAAAGAACAAACATTACAGTGAATACTGAAATGGTGAAGTCATTTAAATAGGAAAGAAAAAGTACAAGTTGCTTACCTATAAATATTTTTAGAAGGTTTAGCCAAGGCAATAGGGTAAGAAAATTAAGTCATTGGTATAAATATGAACATGAGATACAACATTATATGTCTTACAATTATATACATAGAAACCCTAGAGAACAAAAGCAAAATCTATAAGAACTAGAAAAGGAATTTACCAACATGCGTGAATTTTAAAAAGTAGATATATAAAACTTACAGATTTTATTTGGAACAATATAAATTTAAAAGACATAAAATCATACTCCAGACACAATAGCAAATAAAATGCATGTATATTTATAAACATTTCAAAGGTATAGACCTATATGAAGAAAACCATAAAATCCTATTAAAGGAAATTAAACAAGATCTAAATAAAGAGATATATAAGGCACCCCCAATTAGGAAAACACAGTAATTTAAAAATGTCAATCCTTCTGAAATTATTGTGTAAGTGTGGTGTATTTGCAGTTTGTAATTCCACTGAAACTGGATAAAGTAGTTCTACAGAAACTTACATGATAGAATGAATATCTGAGTCAAGCCAGGAAAAAATATGTAAAGTAGGTGGAGAAAGATTTAATATATTTAAATGTAAAAAAAAGAAAGCAATACAGATATTAGAAGACAATGTAGAAAAGTATTTTCAACACATATGAGAAAGGGTTAATTCATTTGATACACAAAGATTCCAGGCTAATAGTAACATTTGACAAACCCAAAGGAAACAGACCTGAACGCGTAGCTTAGGGAAAAGAAAATTAAAATGTCCAATAAGCATATGAATACAGATAAACTGAAACACCAGTGAGAAATCATTTCTTCGTAGTTAGAGTGGCAGACAGAATTTTATATGTGATGCTGCAGTGTGGGAGAAGATTCAGAGAAACATTCCTTGTTGGTGTGAGCTGGAATTGCTAAAGCCATTTCAGAAAGGATCTGGCAATAATCTAGGAATTTTAAGATATACTACAGATTAACTCAGCAGTCATTTTTGGAACCTAGCCTGTGGAAATAAAAACAATATGCATCTTGTAGAAACTCCAGAACGTTCAGTGGCTCCCCATTTCCCTCAGAGTAAAAGCCAGGTTCTTACAGTGTTCAAGGGACCTGAAATGATACAGCCTTTCTCTCCTCTTCCCTAGCTCAACCCTCTCTGGCCCCACCCTACTCTGTGCTGTTTCTTGACTACATCAGGCACACTCCAACCCTAGAAACTTGGTGCTGGCTCTCTCTTCTGTGTAGTATGTTCTTTGTCCAGACATCCATGTGGTGAACTAATTCCCTCGTCTCCTTAAGGAATTTGCTTCATGGTATCTTCTCAAATGAGGCCTGCTCTGACCAACTCACTCCCTATTCTAGCTCTATTTTTATTCATGTCCTTACCACTCTCTAACGTATTGAATTACTTATTTATTTCATTTAGTGTTTATTGTCTGTCTTCTCACAAAATATACATACCACAAGCACAGGGATTTTGTCTGTTTTGTCCCTTGAGTTTTCTTAAGTACCTGAGATGCATAAGACATTGGTCAATATTTCTTGGTTATCAACAGAAATAATTATCCATATTTATTGATGCCTACAAGTACAAAAGTTTTTATTGACACATTTTTTGTAGCAAAATACAACCATAAAGACTACCCCCAAAACCTGACTGTCCGTTCAGCTGAATAGCAGAGGAGCTTATGGCAAATCCATACTTTGAAATGGTATGTTGCTATTTATTCCTAGTAATTTGGAATGAAGGGCATAATTCTACTGATAAATGAAAACATCAGGTTCAGATTAATATGTTATGATCCCATTTTTATACAGATCAAAGTAGTAAAAATCTCTCATTTGTGTGTCAAGTTTGGAACAAATTTTGGGGAAAACATGGAGTGCTACATCCTAGGCTGTTAACATTGGCTTAATGAAGAGAATCAGAATTCCACCCAGGTCCCTTCAGATCCATCTTTGACCATATTTTGGTAACATCAGAGGAAATATAAATAATAGAGCCAACGAGAGGGGAGGAGCCAAGATGGCGGAACAGCACGGAAGCATTGTGTGTGCCTCGTGTCCATGAAATCCAGCCAGACCAACGCTAAACCATCCGACACGCCTAGAAAACTGATGGAGGATTCACACAACAATCTGCACAACTTGAACCACAAAATTCAGCAGGTATGTGGCACGCAGAGGTGAATTTGGGGAGCGAGAAGCCAAGGAGGGTAGGGAACTGCTTTCGCGGGTGGAGAGAGGACAGAGACTGGGGAGGGGGGGGAGAATACGGGAAAAGCACCCCTCCCCAAAAGCAGCTGGAGAGAAAGTGGAAAATTGGAAACGGCCGCAGGGACTAAACTAAAAAGGGAGAAAGGAGAAAGGAGAGAGTTAAAATTCCATTAAGACTGTAAACAAGGGGAGCGCAAACGTTGCAACTC
>NW_024412433.1:9133326-9237967 GCF_014898765.1 Herpailurus yagouaroundi
ATAAGAATACTAGCTGGAGTCGAAAATAGATTAGAATCCCTTTCTGCAGAGATAAAAGAAGTGAAAAACAGTCAGAATGAAATTAAAAATGTTATAACTGAGCTGCAATACGGATGGTTGCAGTGGCAGCAAGGATGGAAAAGGCAGAACAGAGAATCAGCGATATAGAGGACAAACTTACAGAGAATGATGAAGCAGAAAAAAAGAGGGAGATTAAGGCAAAAGAGCACGATTTAAGAATTAGAGAAATCAGTGACTTGTTAAAAAGGAATAACACCAGAATCATAGGGATCCCAGAAGAGGAAGAGAGAGAAATAGGGGTAGAAGGTTATGTGAGCAAATCACAGCAGAAAATTTCCCTAACCTGGGGAAAGACAGACATCAAAATCCAGGAAGCACAGAGGACCCCCATTAGATTCAACAAAAACCGACCATCAACAAGGCATATCATAGTCAAATTCACAAAATATTCAGGCAAGGAGAGAATCATGAAAGTGGCAAGGGAAAAAAAGTCCCTAACCTACAAGGGAAGACAGATCAGGTTTGCAATAGACCTATCCACAGAACCTTGGCAGGCCAGAAAGGAGTGGCAGGATATATTCAGTGTGCTAAATCAGAAAAATATGCTGCCAAGAATTCTTTATCCAGCAAGGTTGTCATTCAAAATAGGAGAGATGAAAAGTTTCCCAGACAAACAAAAATTAAAGGAGTTTGTGACCACTAAACCAGCCCTGCAAGAAGTTTTAAGGGGGACTCTCTGAGGGGAGAAAAGATGACTATCAAAAGCAACAAAGATTAGAAAGGACCCACAAACACATGGCCAACTAATCTTTGACAAAGCAGGAAAGAATATCCAATGGAATAAAGACAAAGCAGGAAAGAATACCCAATGGAATAAAGACAGTTTCTTCAGCAAATGTGGCTGGGAAAACTGGACAGCAGCATGAAGAAGAATGAACCTGAATCACTTTCTTACACCAGACACAAAAATAAACTCAAAATGGATGAAAGACCTAAATGTAAGACAGGAAGCTGTCAAAATCCTCGAGAAGAAAGCAGGCAAAAACCTCTTTGATCTTGGCCACAGCAAAGGAAACAATCAGCAAAACTAAAAGGCAACCAACGGTACGGGAGAAGATATTTGCAAATGACATATCAGATAAAGGGTTGGTATCCAAAATCTATAAAGAACTTATCAAACTCAACACCCAAAAAACAAATAATCCAGTGAAGAAAGGGGCAAAAGACATGAATAGACACTTCTCCAAAGAAGACATCCTGATGGCCAACTGACACATGAAAAAATGCTCAACATCACTCATTATCAGGGAAATACAAGTCAAAACCACAATAAGAAATCACCTCACACCTGTCAGCATGGCTAACATTAACAACTCAGGCAACAACAGATGTTGGTGAGGATGCGGAGATAGAGGATCTCTTTTGCATTGTTGGTGGGAATGCAAACTGGTGCAGCCACTCTGGAAAACAGTATGGAGGTTCCTCAAAAAATTAAAAATAGAACTACCCTATGACCCAGCAATTGCACTACTAGGTGTTTATCCAAGGGATACAGGTATACTGTTTTGAAGGGACACATGCACCCCAATGTTTACAGCAGCACTACCAACAATAGCTGAAGTATGGAAAGAGCCCAAATGTCCATTGGTGGATGAATTGATGAAGAAAATGTGGTATATATATACAATGGAGTATTACTTGGCAACCAAAAAGAATGAAATCTTGCCATTTGCAACTACGTGGATGGAACTGGAGGGTATTACGCTAAGTGAAATTAGTCAGTCAGAGAAAGACAAAACTCATATGACTTCATTCATATGAGGACTTTAAAAGACAAAACAGATGAACATAAGGGAAGGGAAACAAAAATAATATAAAAACAGGGAGTTGGACAAAACAGAAGAGACTCATAAATATGGAGAACAAACTGAGGGTTACGGGAGGGGTTGTGGGAAGGGGGATGGGCTAAATGGGTCAGGGGCACTAAAGAAGCTACACCTGAAATCATTGTTGCACTATATGCTGAGTAATTTGGATGTCAATTTAAAAAAATAAAAAATGAAATATAAAAAAAAGAAAAAAAGAAAAGGAAAAAAAAAAGAGTTTAGTTACATTATAACCCAAACAGATTGGGTGTATTTATGAGCTAAAGCATCTATGGAATGTACCTTATTTATAAGTTAGGATGTTTGGCAAATAAATGAAGTTATTACTATTAAAAAATAATAATAATAGAGCCAATGAAGCAAGGCTTTAGAGTAAGTGTATTTAATATTCTCACAGCTTATGAGGTAATATTGCTTCTATAATAAAATTAACCAAAACAAAATAAGTCCATCAGAGGAAGACAGATGTCATAGATTTCACTCATATGTGGGATTTGAGAGATCCAACAGATGAACATAGAGGAAGGGAAGGAAAAATAAGATAAAAACACAGAGGGAGGCAATCCATAAGAGACTCTTAAATACAGAGAACAAACTGAGGGCTGTTGGAGGGGAGGTGTGTGAGGGATGGGTTAAATGGGTGCTGGGCACTAAGGAGGGCACATGTTGGAATGAGCACTGGGTATCATATGTAAGAGATGAATCGCTGAGTTCTACTGAAGCCAAGACTACGTTGTAAGCTAACTAACTTGAATTTTTTTAAAAAATTGAGTTTTCTAATTTAAAAATAAAGGTAGGCAAAACAATGAAATATTTAGCAATAAATTTAGCAAACTAAAAGCAACTTTTATATGCTAAAAACTACAAAACATTGGTAAGAAAAATTAAGATTCGAAATAAATAGAAAAATTCCATTCTCATGGATTGGAAAACTCAGTATTTTTAAGATAGCAATTCTCCCCTCATTGATCTATAGATTCAGTGAAATTCTTAGCAAAATTCCAGAAAGAGCTTTTGCAGAGATTGAAAAGTTGATCCAAAAATTTGTGTGGAAATATATAGGACACAGAAGAGCCAAAATAGTCTTCATGAACTGAGTTGGAGGATTTATACTTTCTGATTTTAAGACTTATTATGAAGTTAACAGTAATCAAGACAGTTACAATACTGGCATAAAAATAGATACATAGATCAATGGAATAAATTGAGAGTCAAAAAATAAACCTTTATATTATTGGTCAATCGATTTTCAAAGTGCCAAGGCAATTCAATGAGAAAAGAGTCTTTTCTTTTCAACAAATAATGCTAGGACATTTAAATATCCACATACAGAATGATTAATTTATACCCTTACCTCATACCATAGACAAAAATCAACTCAAAATGGATCCTAGATCTAAATATAAGAGCAGGACCAAATTTGGAGGCATGCATCCTACATATTCACACAAGGCCTTGTGCTTGGTTTAATGCCCTGCTTTCACTGTTATGAAATTCATGATGATTTTTGAACAAGGGTCCCCCCCCACACTCATTTTTCACTGGGTCCCACAGATTATATAGCATCCTGTGTACAAGAAAACATGATACAACTTTTCAAATAGATAGAAAATATTTGGAAAACAGTGTGGAGGTTCCTCAAAGACCCTGGAATAGCAATACTAGGAATTTATCCAAGGGATACAGGACTGCTGATGCATAGGAGCACATGTACCCCAATGTTTAGAGCAGTGCTTCCAACAATAGCCAAATTACGGAAGGAGCCTAAATATCCATCAACTGATGAATGGATAAAGAAGATGTGGTCTTCAGTATTCAATGGAATACTACTTGGCAATGAGAAAGAATGAAATCATGCCAGTTGCAGCAGTGTGGATAGAACTGGAAGGTACCATGCTGAGTGAAATAAGTCAGTCAGAGAAGGACAGATATCTTGTGTTCTCATTCACATGTGGATCTTGAGAAACTTAACAGAAGACCATGGGGAAAGGAAGGGGAAAAAAACAGATACAAACAGAGAAGGAGGGAGGCAAACCACAAGAGACTATTAAATACAGAGAACAAACTAAGGGTGGATGGGGGAGTGGGGGAAAGGGAAATTGGGTGATGGGCATTGAGTAGGGCATGTGTTGGGACAAGCACTGGGTGTTGTATGTAAGCCAATTTGACAATAAATTATAGTCATAAAATTTTTTTTTAATCTACAATAAAAGTAAAAAAAAAAAAGAAAATATATGTGATTTGGGTTAGACAAAAAGGAAGCTACAACAACAAAAGCATGATCCATAAAAGAATAAACTGATAAATTGGAATTCATCAAAATTTAAATCCTTTGTGTTTCAAAAGACACCATTAAGAAAATAAAAGACTAGTCCTAGATTGTGAGAAAATATTAGCCAATCATATTACTAATGAATGATTTGTATACAGATATGAAAAGAATTCTTACAACTCAATAATTAGACAACCCAATTAAAACCAATCTTTTAATTCGGTTGTCTAATTATTTTATTATATATATATATAAATATATATAAATAATATATAAATATATATAAATATGTATATTATATAATATACATATTTATATTTATATATATAGAGAGAGTAGAATATATATATATATTTTGAAGAAATAGCTATTAAAATAGTATATATATTTATATATTATATATAATATATTATATATAATATTATATACATTATATATAATATATATTATATATAATATATAATTATATTATATAATATATATTTATATATTTTTAAATATTATATATATTTATATATAGCTATTAAAATAATATATATGTTTATATATAATATATATTATTTATAATATGTATTATATATATTATATATAAATATATATAATATATAATATATATTTATATATTTTACATATAAATATATATAAATATATATAATATATAAATATATATAGTATATATACTATATTATATATACTATATATTATATTATATATATATATTATTTTAATAGCTATTTCTTCAAAAAGATATTAAGAAGGTAAACACAAGATATCAACATCATTAGTCATTAGGGGAAAAGCAAATTAAAACCATACTGAGATACCAGTATGAGATACCATACTTACTGACTTGGCTATAATCAAAGACATAATTAGCAAGATTGTGGAAAAATGGGAACCCTTATACACTGCTCATGGGAAAGCATAATGTTACCATATGACCCAATAATTCCACTCCTAGATATCAACCTAGAAATGAAAACATGTTCACACAAATATGCAAATATTCATGGCAGCATTTCCATAACAGTCAAAAAATGGAAAAATTCCAAATGTCCATTAACAGGTAAATGGATAAATAAAATGTGGTAGATCCATCCAGTGTGTATTACTCAGCAATAACAAAGAATGAAATACTAATCATGCTACAACATGAATGAACTTCAAAATATTATGCCCAGTACAGGGCGCCTGGGTGGCTCAGTCGGTTGAGCGTCCAACTTCCGCTCAGGTCATGATCTTGCAGTCTGTGAGTTCGAGCCCCGCGTCGGGCTCTGTGCTGGCAGCTCAGAGCCTGGAGCCTGCTTCGGATTCTGTGTTTCCCTCTCTCTCTGCCCCTCCCCTGCTCATGCTCTGTCTCTCTTTGTGTGTCAAAAATAAATAAAACATAAAAATTTTTTTTAAAAAATATTATGCTCAGTAGAAGCCAGATGTGCAAGACCACCTACTGTATGATTCCATCTATATGAAATATCCAGAAAAAGGAAATCTACAGAGACAGAAAGTAGATTAGTAGTGACCTGGGGCTGGGGGATAGGAACAGGGACCGACTACAAATGACAAAAAAAACTGCAAACTTTGTGAGGTAATGAAATGCTCTAAATTTGGATTGTGCTGATGGCTGCAGAACTCTATAAATTTGCTAAAAATAATTAAGTTGTACACTTAAACAGGTGAATTTTATAGTATGTACATTATACCTCATTAAAACTGCTTTAAAAAATAAAGGTAGGCATATTAATAGCTGAATAGACTCAGTTGAAGAAAAGTTAATTAGATGTATTTTTTTCCTGGAATGTAAGAAAAAAGAAGATCTGGCAAGTGTGAAAAAAATAAGATATACTGCAAAATCTGATGTTTTGACATTCTGCCAGTGGGAATTTTAAAAGGAGAGGAGAAAGAATGAGGACACAAAATCAAATAAAAAGACAGGGGAGGGGAATTTCAGAATGAAAGCTAGAACTCCTTTTTTAAGTTATTTAAATTCCAGTTAGTTAACATACATTAGTTTCAGGTATAGAATTTTGTTACTCAACACTAACATACAACACCTGGTAATCGTCAAAACAAGTGCCCTTCCCAATCCCCACCTCATATTTAACCAATCCCCCTGCCCACTTCCTCTCTGGTAACCACCAGTTACTCCACCCATGTTTGTTTGTTTTGTTTCTAAAATTCCACATATGAGTAAAATCATATATTTGTCTTTCTCTGTGCATTATCAACAATAGCAAAACTATGGATGGAACCCCAAATGTCCATCAACTGATGAATGGATAAGGAAGATGTGGTTTATATATACACTAGAATATTAGTCATAACAAAGAATGAAATCTTGCCATTTGCAGTGACATGGATGGAGCTAGAGTATTATGCCAAATGAAATGAATCAGTCAGAGAAAGGTAGAACTTTATATTAAAAAGGCTCATCAAGTACAGAGAATGAATATTTAAAAACATACCTAGATGTATTATGGTGAAATCTAGAACATCAAGGATAACAAACAAACCATAATGGTTACAGAAAGTAAAAGCGACTTACCTACAAGAAATGAAAATTGGATGGAAGTTGGAATTTTCCCATGCAACACCGAATTCAGGAAGACAGCGAAGAAAAATGACCAAAATTTAAGTGAACTTTAATTTTAAACATACACAAACATTCACGTATAAAAGTAAAATGAAGACATTTTCAGCCTCAAAAATTTCATGGAGGGCATAGGAAGAGGGATGAGGAAAAGAAAATCAAGTTCCAGTTTTTAGCTTAAAAAAAGGTACTAAATAACTCCAGGCATTGGGAGAATAATACAAGCCTAAGTATGTTTATTAAAAATTAAATTTCGGGGCGCCTGGGTGGCGCAGTCAGTTAAGCGTCCGACTTCAGCCAGGTCACGATCTCGCGGTCTGTGAGTTCGAGCCCCGCGTCGGGCTCTGGGCTGATGGCTCAGAGCCTGGAGCCTGTTTCCGATTCTGTGTCTCCCTCTCTCTCTGACCCTCCCCCATTCATGCTCTGTCTCTCTCTGTCCCAAAAATAAACGTTGAAAAAAAATTAAAAAAAAAAAATTAAATTTCAACAACAAAAAAGGCAATACTTCCAATGTATCGGGGGAAATATGGAGCAAAGGAAATGCAACCAATTCAAAAACAGGTAAGAAAGAAGGTGAGAGAACCAGAAGAAATTCTTGTAAATATTAATAACTAAGAGAGTAAGAATAAATATAAATATACTAGTGATCAAAATAAATGTTAATGGAATAAAGTGACATAAAATATGAGAATATATAGATTGGATAGGAAATAAAATTCAGCTATATATATTTTTTATTGATCTAAAATTGGCATATGATATTATATTCAGGTATACAACATAATAATTTGATATTTGCATACACTACAAAGTCACCACAATAAGCTTCATTACCACTCATCACCATGCAATTGGTCCCCTCACCCATTTTGTCCACCCCCACCCCCATCCTCTTTAAATAACCACAGGTCTGTTCTCTGTACTTATGAAGGGTTTTTGTTGTTTCTTTGTTTTTTAGATTCTACATATAAGTGAAATCATATGGTATTTGTCTTTTTCTGACTTATTTCACTGAGCATAATACCCTCAAGGTCCAGCCACATTGTTACAAGTGCCAAGATTTTCTTCTTTTTTATACCTGAGGAGTATTCCATTGTATAGTATTATATAGAGAGTAGTTATATCATATATAATGTTGCAATGAACATAGGATTGAATATCTTTTCAAATTAGCATTTTTGTTTTCTTCAGATAAATACCCAGAAGTAGAATTGATGGGTCGTGTATATGATAGCTCTATTTTTCATTTTTTGAGGAACATCCATACTGTTTTCCACACTGGCTGTACTAATTTATATTCTGATTAATTGTTCATGAAGTTTCCTTTTCTCCACATCCTCACCAACACTTGTTATTTCTTGTCTTTTTGGCAATAGCAATTCTGACAGGTGTGAGGTGATATCTCATTGTGGTTTGGATTTGCATTTCTCTGCTGATTAGTAATGTTGGGCATATTTTCATAAGTCCATTGGTCATTTTTATTTCTTCTTTGAAAAAAAAAACTCTATTTAGAGCCTTTGCCCATTTTTAAATCAGACTTGGGTTTTTGCTATTGAGTTGTTTGAGTTCTTTATATATCTTATACATTAACTCCTTAGTGAACATATGATTTGCAAATATTTTCTCCCATTCAGTAGGCTGCCTTTTCATTGTTGATTGATGGTTTCTTTTGCTGTGCAGAAGCTTTTTAATTTAATATATCCCATTTGTTTATTTTTGCTTTTGTTGCCTTTGCTTTTGAATCAAATGCAAAAATTCAATACCAAGACCAATATCAAGGAGCTTATCACCTATGTTTTCTTCTAGGAATTTTCTGGTTTCAGGTCTTACATTCAAGTCTTTAATCCATTTGAGTTAATTTTTGTGTACACTGTATTCTATTTATAAGGGACATAGAAAAAATAAAATGGCTCAAGAACACTGGAAATAAAGGGATTGGAAAAGACACATTAAACAAACACAAAGTAAAGAGTGCTCTGTAGCAAAACTAAAATCAAAAGCAAATGGAAGTTAGGTTGAAAAGCATTACAAAGAACGTAGAAGGTTATTTCATACTCATAACATATACACTTCACCAGACTTCATGGTAGAAGTCATTACGTGTAAGAAAATATCTTTAAAATATTGAGGGGACATGTTTTACAGCTATGTAGTGCCAGAGCTAGGGTTTGGAACACCTCTCCTCAAATTTCCTACCTACTCCCTCAGCTCCTACCCTCCATCCTGGCTGGCCTTAGATAGCACAATATTAATCCCTACATTATATTACCCTTCAAACATGAAAAACCTGCAAAATCACATGCATTAGGCCACAAGAAAAATAACAACAGATTCTGAAATGGAAAACAATCTTAAGGAACACATTTTCTAATCACATGTCATAGATCAGAACAAACAACCAGGACAAAGGAACTCCTTCAATATTATCCACTGGGAAGATTTTAAAACTCTTTCCAAACAGTCCTTAGTTGAAAGAGAAAATCAAGATAGAAATTACAGATGAGTAAGAAATAAATTCTAATGAAAACATATAAAACCACAAACATATAAGAACCACCGATATACCCAAAGTAGCAAAGAGATAAACATTCATGGCCTAAGAAACATTTTTTTAGAAAATAAGAGACACTGAAAAGTAAACTAAGTTTTAAATTTTTTTAAATGTTGATTTATTTTTGAGACAGAGAGACAGAGTGTGAGCGGAGGAGGGGCAGAGAGAGAGAGGGAGACACAGAATCCAAAGCAGGCTCCAGGCTCTGAGCTGTGAGAACAGAGCCCGACACGGGGCTCGGAGTCACGAACCAACGAACCGTGAGATCATGACCTGAAGTCAGACACCCAACCGACTGAGCCACCCAGGCGCCCCAATAAACCAAGTTTTAAATCAAAGTATTAAGAAAAGAGGTCAAGGAAATTCCACCCCCCAAGGAAATTGAAGACAAAAATGAGGAAAGAAAAAAAATATGAAAATAAAGAAAAGCAGGATTTAATTAAATCTCAAACAAAAAAATAAGAGTAATGGATCAATACAACCAAAAGATGATTCCTTGAAGAGAACAACAAAATGGAAAATTTGATCAAGAGAATGAAAGACGGGTGCCTGGGTGGCTCACTCGGTTAAGTGACTGACCTCAGCTCAGGTCATGATCTCACAGTCGGTGAGTCCAAGCCCCGCTTTGGGACCTATGCTGACAGCTCAGAGCCTGGAGCCTGCTTCAGATTCTGTGTCTCCCTCTCTTTGCCCCTCCCTGACTCTCTCTCTCTCTCTCTCTCTCTTTCAAATATAAATAAACATTAAAAAAAAGAGAGACCAAAAGAAAAGACATAAATGAACAATGCTAGGAATGAGGAAAAGGATGTGTCTGCAGTTAAGGAAAAGATTAAGACTTTACAAAAGAAATCTTTATATATTAAAACTTTACAAAAGAAATCCCTATATATTAAAACTTTACAAAAGAAATCCTTGTATAATTTTCAACCAATAAATATGACAACCTAGAAAAAAAAAGCTTACTTTTTAGGAAAATATGAATCATCAAAACTGAGAGCCAACATGAGAACTAAATAGAATTAAAAGTGATAGAATAAATGTATAATGTACTTTGAGACCTACCCTAACCCTGCCTTTTCCCCACACTTACACACACAAATATCAGTTTCAGAGGCACCTGGATGGCTCATTCAGTTAAGTATCTGACTCTTGATTTCTGCTCAGGTCATGATCCCACAGTTGTGAACAGAGCCCTATGTCAGGCTCTGCTCTGGGTGTGGAGTCTGCTTAAGATTCTCCCTCTCTCCTTCTCCCTCGGCCCCTCCCCTGCTCACTCTCTCTCTCTCAAAAAAAAAAAAAACAATAACAAATATCAGTTTCGAAAAGTTTTATGGACAATTTCCAGCAATCCTTCACAAAACAGAAAATGTCCATATTAAACAAACCATTTCAATATATTTTTTTAAATTTCAAATCACCCCAAATCATCAATAGACTACTATATTTCTTCTATAAATGCCAGATAAATACAAGGTAAATGAAAATCCTCAATAATTAGCAAGCCAAATTCAACAATACATTAAAAGATCATACACCATGATCAAGTGGGATTTATTCCAAGGATACAAGGGTGGTTCAATATCAGGAAATTGATCTACATGATACACACATTAATAAAATAAAGGATACAGGTTATATGATCATCTCAACAGATGCAGAAAAAGTATTAGACAAAACTCAACATCCATTTATGATAAAAATTCTCAACAAAGTAGGTTTAGAGTGAACACATCTCAGCATAATAAAGGGCATAAATGACAAACCCACAGCTAACATCATGCCCAACAGGGAAAAGTTAAAAGTGTTTCCTCTAAGATCATGAACAGGACAAGGATGCCCTCCATCTTTCCACTTGTATTCAACATAGTACTGGAAGTCCTAGCTATAGCAATCAGACAAGAAAAAGAAATGAAAGGCCTCCAAATCAGTAAAGAAGATGTAAAACACTCACTGTTTGCAGATGACATGATACTATATGTGAAAAAAAAAAAAACCCTAAAAACCACCAAAAACACTATTAAATCTAATAAATACATTCAGTAAATTTTCAGGATACAAAATTAATATACAGAAATCTGTTGCATTTTCTCTACACTAATGAACTAACAGAAAGAGAAATTAAGAAAACAACCCCATATACAATTGCATCAAAAATAATAAAATACTTAGGAATAAACTTAACCAAGGAGGTGAAAGAACAATACTCTGAAAACTATAAGATATTGATGAAAGAAATTGATGATGACACAAATAAATAGATATACTATGGTCATGGATTGGAAGAATTAATGTTAAAATTTCCATGCTACCCAAAGCAATATACAGATTCAATGTAATTTTTATTAAAATACCAACAACATTTTTTTCACAGAACTAGAACAAATAACCCAAAAATTTGTATGGAACCACAAAGGATCCCACGTATCTAGAGAAATCTTGAGAAGGAAAAACAAAGCTGAAGGCATCACAATCCCAGATTTCATGATATACTACAAAGCTATGATAATCAAAACATTATGGTACTGGCACAAAAATAGACACAAAAATTGATGGAACAGAATAGAGAGCTTGAAAATAAAGCCACACTTATACAGTTAAGTAAACTATGACAAAGGAGGCAAGGATAAGGGGAAAAGACAGTCTCTTCAATAAATGGTGCTGGGAAAACTGGACAGCTACGTGCAAAAGAATGACACTGGATCGCTATCTTACACCAGACACAAAAATAAACCCAAAATGGCTGTAAGACCTAAATGTAAGACCTAAAACCATAAGACTCCTGAAAGAAAACATAGGTAGTAACCTCTTGGACATAGGTAGTAAATTCTTAGCAATGTATTTTTTTGGATCTCTTTAGGCAAGGGCAACAAAAGCAAAACTAAACAGCTAGGACTACATCAAACTAAAAAGGTTTTGCACAGTGAAAGACACCATTAACAAAATAAAAAGTCAGCCTACTAAAGGGGAGAAGATATTTGCAAATGATATATTCCATAAGGGGTTAGTATCCAAAACATATAAAGAACTCTTACAACTCAACATCAAAAAAGCCCCAACAATCCACTTAAAAAAATGGACAGAGGACCTGAATGGACACTTTTTCAAAGAAGACATAGAGATGGCAAACAGACATAGGAAAAGATGCTCAGTGTCACTAATCATTAAGGAAGTGCAAATCCAAACTACAATGGGATATCACCTCACATCTGTCAGAATGGCTGGAATCAAAAAGACAAATAACAAGTGTTGGCAAGGATGTGGAGAAAAAAAAAACTTGCACCCTGTTGGTGGGAATGCAAACCGGTGCAGCCATTATGTAAAAACAGTATGGAGGTTCCTCAAAAAATTAAAAATAGACATACCATATGATCCAGCAGTCTACTTCTGGGTATTTATCTGAAGAAAATGAAAACAGTAATTCAAAAAGATATATGCACCCTAGGTTCATTGAAGTACTGTTTATGATCGCCAAGATATAGAAGCAACCTAAGTTTCCAACAATAGATGAATGATTAAGGAACATGTGGTGTGCATGCGTGCGTGTGTGTGTGTGTGTGTGTGTGTGTGTGTGTGTAATATTACTCAGCCATAAAAAAAGAAGGAAATCTTGTCATTTGCAATGACGGGTGACTTAGAAGGTATTATGTTAAGTGAAACAAGTCAGAGAAAGACAAATACTAAATGATTTCATTTATGTGTGGAATCTAAAAAATAAATGAATAAACAAAACAAAACAGAAACAGACTCATACATACAGGGAACAAAATGATGACTGCCAGAGAGGAGGTAAGTAGGGGAAGGGGCAAAACAGGTGAAGGGGATTAAGAGGTACAAACTTCCAGTTATAAAATAAGTAAATCAAGGGATGTAAAGTACAGCACAGGGAATATAGCCAGTAATATTATAATAATTTTGTTTGGTGACAGATGGTAACTAAACTTACTGTGGTGATCATTTCATAATGTATACACATGTTGAATCACTCTGTTGTACACCTGAAACTAATATAACATTGTATGTCAACTATACTTTGATTAAAACAAAAAACAAACCCCGATTAACAAAAACCAAAAGACATCAACTCACAAATTCAAGGTCTGGAAACCCCAAAAGGATAAACGCAAAACAAAAACAAAAAATTTAAACGAATCTAGACTCATTACAGTATACATTCTAAGAGAAAAATCTTAAAAGCATTCAGAGAAAAACTTCGTGAGTCACAACCAAACGTCAAGCAATAAACTTTGAAAACTGCCAGTTAATCATCCAATCAATGAATGACTGGAAGTTCCTGGTGTGGTGGCGCAGGATTCAAAAACTCCAATCTTCCCCAACTCACACAAGCCATACAGATTTCTGTTGGAAAGACCGTAAAAGTTGAGAAAAGCATCTAAGAATGTTACTGAAGACATGAAACTACGTATGGTGAGGCTTCACCAGGAGGAAGTAAAATGAAAGGAGAGACCAGAGAGGCAGGCAAGCAGAGAGCCACTTTTGACTTAGGGGCATTTGCTGATCCTAGAGAATCAGAACCTCAGGTCTGACAGCTTTAAGGGGAGAGAGGGACAGAAATGAAGTCTAGAGTCCATACAAGATGGAGGGTCCAGGGGTGCCTGGATGGCTCAGTGGGTTAAGTGTAAGATTCTTGGTTTCGGCTCTGATCATGATCTCACAGCTCACGAGTTCAAGCCCCACAACAGGCTCTGAGCTGACAATGTGGAGCCTGCTTGGGATTCTCTGTCTCTGCCTCTCTCTCTGCTCTTCCCTGCTCACTCTCTGTTTCTCTCTCTCAAAAACAAACAAACAAACAAACAAAAAGATGGAGGGTCCAGCGGGAGTCCCAGCTACCACCACCACATCTTCCCAGTGAGAATTCCGTGAAGGGGGCAGCTGTAGCCTGGAATAATGGCACTCCCAGAGAACCACCTGGCTTCACCCAGGTGCTCTCAGACGCTGACCCATGTTCAAGAATTTTCAGAGACACCTGGGTTTGGCAAACAGAAACCCTTTCCAAACCTTCATTGCAGTCCTTGATTTACCTACAAATAATTTCCCCAATACAATGCTAATACACAAAAACACCCAGCAAAATGATCTTTGTAATCAGAAGAAAATTTATCCCTTTGTGGAAAGGGGGAAATGGTAACTTTACAGTGGAGGAGCCTGGCAAATGCCACCCTAATTAAATAATCAAGGTCAACTTCCCTGGTGCTAAGTCAGGTTGGCTATATCCCCAGATATGATGTGATGAGAAGGGCACTTCACTTCTGTGGTATTCTCTCAAAAAACCCTCAATCAGTCTGATCATGAGAAAAACATAAAGATGAACAAAAATTAAAAAATGGTCTACAAGATGGGGCGCCTGGGTGGCTCAGTCAGTTAAGCGGCCGACTTCGGCTCAGGTCATGATCTCGTGGTCTGTGAGTTTGAGCCCTGTATCGGGCTCTGTGCTGACAGCTCGGAGCCTGGAACCTGTTTCAGATTCTGTGTCTCTCTCTCTTTGACCCTCCCGGTTCATGCTCTGTCTCTCTCTGTCTCAAAAATAAATAAACGTTAAAAAAAATTTTTAAATGGTCTACAAAAAATAAAAATAAAAAAAGAACTAAAAAAATGCCCCAAACCCAGAAAACTAAAATAACTAACCAAATAAGAACAAAAACAAAACAAAAAGAAAAAAAAAACAGCCTACAAAATGCCTGACCAGTAGTACTCTTCAAACTATTAAGATCATGAAAAACAAAGCGAGACTGAGAACTTGTCACAGACCAGAGGGAATAAGTGACAGGCTGGCTAGATTAAATGTGGAGCCCTGGATTGGATCCTAAAAACAGAATATGTGCGTTGATGGAAAATCTGTTGAAACTGAAAACAGGTCCAGGGTTTAATTCACGCTGACGTTACCAATATTGGTTTTTCATTTTTGAAAAACGTAACCAGAGTCACATAAGAGGATAATGTCGCAGGAAATAAGTCTGGGTGTGCAGAATACAGAAACTTCTGTACTGTCTTTGCGACTTTTCTGTAAGTATAAAATTATTCCAAAATTAAAAGTTTATTTAAAAAAATGGTGAGAACCAGCAGAAACAACAGAAAACAGGGCTACAAACACCTCCTATGTTGAAAATATCAGATGCCAATATAAAATTTCTCTAATCTAAGTATTTTATAAAGTCTTTTCATAAAAGAAACCTACAGCAAACATCATCCATAACTGTGCAGTGATTAAAACTTTCCCTTTGAAATTAGGATCAAGATGGAATCATTACCATCAGTACTTGTATTCGCCATGTACAAAGTACCTAGCACACACAGTAAGGCAAGAAAAAGGAGTAATACGTAGAAGGATTAGATCAGAAGAAACAGAACTGTCATTGTGTTTACATTATGTAAAACCACATATATACATATACATATACATATACATATATATATATATATAAGTCATTAGAATTCAAAAGAATTTGGCAAAGTTTTCATTTATTTTTGTATCTTTGTTACAAGCAGCTAGACAGCCTATTTTAAATTATGTAGATTTGATATAAAGATGTCAAGTATCTATGAATAAATCTAGCAGAAGTATAAGACCTCTATAGAGAGAAATATAATTTTTATTAGAAAATCTAGTTTAATTAGTAATACGCATATACCACAGTAATGAGATAGAAGACACAATGTTGTAAAGGTATCAGTCCTCTGCAAACTGATCTATAGATTCAACGCGATCTAAATGAATTCCTGGCAAGATATTGACAAGCCAATTTGGAGACGCAAAGGACCAAGCCACTTTGGAAGAAAAGAAGGTAAGAAGATTTACTGCCACAGATATCAAAAGTTCATCTGAAGTCGTGGTCACAATGACAATGTGGTGCGTGGGGAGTAAGAAAAGGCTCGTGCAGGCCAATGCTGGAAGAGAGAGCCCTTGAAATGGGCCCTGCATACAAGACCGCTGAGTAGTGAAGACAGTGGTGTTGCAGATCAGCAGGGGAAAAGGATAGTGTAACTAATAAGTTTCCTCAGGAAAAAAAAATTTTTTGATAAGAATCAAATTAGAGCCTTTCAACTGTAGATCAGATGGGAAGCAATTCAGTCTCAGATAAGATGAGACATTTGGGGGGAAAAAACATTCACCCAGATTAAGTCTGTGTATAGCGGAGGTTGGGGGAGGGGGTCCATCACGAGTGACATAGGCTATAAAACCACCACAGGCCTGAGAGAAAGCAAGTAAAAACAGCACTGAAACACTGAAACCAAACTGCTGACAGAATCAACCTGGAAGAACAACCCAGGGGATGAAGAAAAAATCCCCAAAGCACTTACAATCATCCAAAAGCCTCAATCAATCAAGCAAGAGCCTGAAGATGGGATTATATATATTATATATTATATTATACATATATTATATATATATATATTATATATATATCAAAAAACAAAATGTAGCTTACAGTGGAGCCTGCAGAGATCTAGATACAAATTCAGATACCTCATCTGTCCCCCCACCAAAAAAAAAAAAACCACAACCAACTTTACAAAAAATAGAAATAACAAGAAATGAAAAAGCGACTAAAAAATAATTGTTGTGGGAGAAAAGTTTGAGACCACCATTCTGAGCAGAAAGTTAAAAAGTGAAAGAGGTGAAAATTTAGGGGGCAGATAGAAGCGGTGAAGGCTAGCATTGCTTCAGTGGAAAAATCGTTTGGCCCCCAAATTGGAAAAGGAAACGTTTTTGAGATGTGAGAGAAGAAACTTCCTGTGCAACGAAGATAGACTTGAATCCGCCATCTTCAGAACACAAGAACTGTGGTTCAAGAGTATGCATGGAATTCATCAGTAATTTTTCTGTTTCACTTTAATTATTTATAACAACAAGGGTGCATCTAGCTCATAAAGTCAATACTATAATAAGTCTATATTGTACATCGTCAGCTTTAACAAGATAAAGTCATCATAAACAGAGTTCAAAGACAAGGGGAGTATATACCTTTCAGAATATTTAGCAAATTCTCCCTTTTCATCAAAGAAAGGACAGTCATGTCAACTGAATGGCATCAGCCATAAATAAAGCAGCAATTCACAAAAGAGGCAGATGGCCAATAAACATGAAAAACTGTCCAACCTCCCCCTGCAATTGGGAAAATGCACATTAAAAGAAGGTGCAGCTCCTTATCCAGCACCTTTGCAAAGGTTGGGCATGGGGAGATGGTTTATCTCATTTGATATTGTTAAGAGAACATATCGGTTCAGCTACTTAGAAAGGCAATTTGGCAGGATCTATAGACAAGTAAATATTAGTAACCTCTGCCTCCACGATTCCACGTTTTGGGTTGTTGACACAAGACAATACTTGTAAGCGTGCAAAAATATAAGGAAATAGATTATTCTTATCATAGCGTGTTGGTAAAGTGAACGATCAAATATGACCTAAATTGTCCATCAATGGGGAGTGAGGGATGATTTAAAAATTATGGCCTATCGATTCTATGAGATAGCAATAGCTATTAAAATAGCTCTTAAAAAGAATGAAGTATGGAGCGCCTGGGTGGCTCAGTCGGTTGGGCATCCGACTTCAGCTCAGGTCATGATCTCACAGTCCAGGAGTTCGAGCCCTGTGCTGACAGCTCAGAGCCTGGAGCCTGCTTCGGATTCTGTGTCTCCCTCTCTCTCTGCCCTTCCC
This sequence comes from Herpailurus yagouaroundi, assembly GCF_014898765.1. Classification (NCBI taxonomy): domain Eukaryota; kingdom Metazoa; phylum Chordata; class Mammalia; order Carnivora; family Felidae; genus Herpailurus; species Herpailurus yagouaroundi. The sequence goes on from NW_024412433.1 coordinate 9,151,318, forward strand.
CTGCTCATGCTCTCTCTCTTTCTGTCTCAAAAAGAAATTAAAAAAAAAAAAAAACATTTTAAAAAAAGAATGAAGTAGATCTATATGATTATTAAGGTGATCTCTAGGATCTTCACTCTTAAAATAAGAGAAAACGAAAAATGCAAAACAGCATATACAATATAATCCCATTTATTAAAAACACAAAGCACAGAGTGCACGTATAGGAAAATAAGCTATACATGGAAATACGTAGAAAACGATCTGAAAGGCTGTGCCTGAAACACTTAATAGGACCCAGATTAGAAGCTGCATTGGGGTAGGCAGTAAACAGGAATTTTTCCCTCTACATACCTTCATTTGGTGTAAAATTTTATGAACAAGAATGTATAATGTATTCCTTTTGTATTAAACAATAAATTAATTAAAAATATTAAGTAATATCATTTCGGACCCAATGCTAGAGAACAAGATAGGATTTCTACCTCCCTCCTCCCCGCCTTTTTCTTTCTTTTTTTTTTTTTTTTTGTCCGAGGCATAACCCATTCCAGAACAGAAAATCAAAGTAAAGACAAAAAAACTGAGCCTGCACTACTCTTTGGCGGTCTGGGCCCTTCTCTTCCCTTTTACTTCCTTTGGTCATGATGACGAGGAAGAACCCCCCGAGCCAGAGACAGGAATGGCGCAGGCGCTGACAGAAGCCTGTTCACAGGACAGGTGTGAGACCGTAGCACCCAGGGTTTGAACCTGTCAGATGTTTCCCCTGAACTTTATGTTTTCTCAACTGCCTTCTTTGGAATGGCTCGTGAAAGTAGGGGAGGCCTGAGGGAAACGAGAAAGTTCAGAGGTCATGAACAAAAAACAAATCCCTGTCCTAAAACCCTGGGACTTCAGACGGGCCTCTGAGCAGCATGACAAAACGGGAAAGTCATGTGTGCAGATGAAAACCTGATTTCCTCATTGCCTAGTCCTCTACTTTATTTACGTTGCTAGTGAGCATTCTTGGAAACTGGGTAAAGTAGAGATTTAGGTTAGTGTCTTTAGAAGGACACCGGAGCAAACAGGCCATGGGCAGAGAGAGAGGCTCAAAGGGAGGGAGATGAAGACTAACCTGGTGCTGAGGTCGCTGCCCCCATCAGCCATCTTTCCGCTCTGGGCCCCGCCTGGGCCTCAAGTGTGGCCTCCGAAACCTCCAGTTGGGGTGGCCTGGGTCAGGGTAGCTGCTGAGCCCAGATCAGGAAGTTTGTGAATTGACTCACGCAGAGGCAGCTCCGCCCAAATGGGGAAAAGGGAAGTGAAAGTATCTCTCAGTTGCTGGGCAGACAGACTTGTGGCAGCAGGAACAAAGGAGTGACAGTCAGGGCCTGGAGGAGCAGGGCCAGCCCCCCGGGGGGGGGGGGGCACTTCGGTGTGCAAAGACACGGAAATATCTATGTGTCCATAAGTGTTTCTGTCCTTCTATCTAAGGTTTCTGAGGGTAATAGGGGTGGGGAGAGGGGAGCTGTGTGTTTGCCACCTTCCCCTCGCCAACGAGGCTGTGGGGGGGACAGAGGCAGAGACAGAAACTTAAAATCTCCCTTCCTGCAGGAGAGCCTGGACCCCGACCAGGTAAGGTCCCAGCATGGGAACACAGGGCTGGAGAGAGCACAAATGCTCAGCATCATAAACCTGGGGGAATGTGCTTAGTGTTCCTGGAACTCAGTCAGACATAAGGGAGAAATCAGCAAGCCTGCAGCCAAGGTGATGACGGTGGCTAATATCTCAGGTGCAAAGGTTTAAGGTGCCCCCAACTTCTGAATTGCATCCAGGGAGAAGGAGACACGTGGAAAGAAGTCGCTGGAATGCTGACCGGCACAGGCTTCCCTTGGATGCAGATGGAGATTGGAACCGAGATGATCTGGAAGCAAATACATGGGCAGGCGAGCCCCGCTGGGAGGGTGACCCTCTGCCTCCGCGTCCTGTCTGTTCACAGATTTCTCATTCGGATTTGGAGTCATCATTCCACAAAGCATGAGACTTAATTACATTTGAAACTGCAGGGGAAAGAGGTTTCTACCCTCTTTCCGTGGATGTTCTGTCTTCCCCGCAGAGGGGTGAACATCAGTCTGGTTGGGATTCCAGGATGCTTCTAAGGACGTCTTTAACCATGAGCAGGGTCTCTGTGTGCACCAGGTGCTGCACGCTTGTGGATCTCGTCCCCTCTCCCTCTCTCACTCACTCTCAGGGGTACAAGGACTAGTAAGTTGAGCTACTGTTGGACACAACTGTCCTCTGCTTCTTGCCTCCATAGGATATGTGGCCCAGACAAGGCCTGACACAGACGACACGACTTTTCTAGCGTCCCCTGTCTCTGTCCCTGGGCATCAGGCTGACCCAGGCGACCACTGTGCTGGGTGTTGGCATAAATGTGCCAGCTTTTCCGTGGCTCTGCTTAGGGTCGCTGAGATGAGCACTTGGAATAGAGGCCACCGAGCAGCTAGCCAGTGGGGTAGGGAGATATACAGGTGGCCCTGGTGGGGCTGACAGTGACACCTGGGGCTGGTCCTGGCCTGGAAGGAGGGAAGGAGCTGCCCCCGTGGGGCCAGGGGGAGCTGGACACGCATCACCTCTGTAAGAGCAGCAGTGGTTCCTGAGGAATCTGGAGGCCTCTGTAAAGAAAGCAAAGTTTCTGTGATCCAGAAAAAGCCAGACCCGCCAGGTTAGGATAGGGACAGGACCAGCTTGAGGAGCAGATTTCACTCCTGAAAATCCTTCTGGACTCATTTGAAGGAAACAAGGAAGCGCCTGGGGCACTTTCTGCAGCTTCAAGGAACACTGACACCAGGGCCACTGTCACTGTTCCGGAAGTAGCACAAGTGCTCTACCTGGAGGCCTGGAAAGCCGGAGAAGCCACACTGAGGAGGAACCACAGGGCAAAGAAGCCACCAAGGGGACGGGCTCAGTAAGTGTCACCAGGAGCAGATTCTGTTCAGACTTTGAAGGTGGGTCCAAGTCTCCAATCCGGGAGACCCCTGTGGGGACCAGAGGTTTGTCGCTGGGAACTCAAGGTGGGGAAGAAGGGGTAGAAGGTCAGGAAGAAGGGGCAGCAGCAGGGGCAGTGGCTGCTGGGGCAAGGGGCTCAACACCCTTGGTACCTCTGTGTATGTAGAAATGGAGGGGGAGCCGGTGCCTGGGACCTATGGCCCTACTCCAATGTCCCTGGAAGGGACATCCATCAGCGGGACTCACCCCTGCCCCTCCCTCCTTTCTGGGGTGACTCTCTGGTGGAAGGGGTGAGTCTGCTCCTTGTTGGGTCTCCCCGGGCTCATCATGCCCGGAGAGGCCAGAGCTCTGTTGGCTTTTCCAAAGTCAAGTGCACAGGGACAGGAGCTTGGGGGGCTGTGGGAGGTTGGGGGGTGTGTATGATTGATTGGAGCAGCCTGAGGCTGAATATGTGTGGATAAGCTCAATTTGGGGGTTTGGTTTTAGGGACCCCTTTTTTGCTACACACTAAGCCACCACCCCCAGGGTAGCTTTTATCAGGATGAAAGCTGGTATTTTGAACCCCATCTGCTTCGCTTTTGTACCTATCTGTTGGTTTGGAACAGAGGTGAGGGAAAGGGACGCACTTTGGAGGGGCCCACTAACACCCTAAATTTGGGTCCAGCATATGGGCATACATCTCTTTCCATGAGTTCTTGTCTACCTGTGCCCGGGATGGGTAGAGAGGCTGGGAGTCCTACCCCCTTGCAATTGCATGGTCACGATACGGTTATCACATGTGGGTTCGGTGGGCATTTGGTGACAGTATTACAGTTTCGAGGGACCAGGGTGGGGTGGTGCCCCTTCTCCTTCTAAGCAGAATCTCAGCGACCGGGCAGGCGTTGGTTGACCTGTGGACTCCTGAAGCTGCAAAGTTGGCACAAAGCCAGAGGGATTGCTGGGGGTGGAAATGTGAGGATTTCTATAGGGAAGAGAGTAAATCCTTGGAGGATGGGCTGGGAAGAGGCATCGGGGCAGGGAAGGAAATGGTTAAGGGGTGAGTGGAGGGAGGGAGAGAACCATTGGGCAATTTGGGAAAAGCCATCCGGGCCACTTTCTGGAGGTCTGCACTCCCCTCTAGTGGTCATGCTTGGTATCACAGCCTCCTGAGAACTGGCTTCTGTTGCTGGTTCAGAGAAACTGAAACCGAAAATCCCTCTGGTAACTATCGAAACCCCTGGAAATTAGTCGTAGCAGCTCCATCATTTTATTCCAAATAAAGGCTAACTAATTTAAGGATGGGATTCTGAGATCATTTTGATATTTGGCAGTTCAAGCACACACAAACAAGCTTATAGCCTGGACGGAGAGGTCTAGGGCACATCTGCTTACCATTATCTGGAGGTGAAGGGAAGGGAGGCTGCCTTACCAACAGGATCTCTTGTTAGAGATTGTTGTGGTTGGGGAGACCCTGGGCATTCCCGGGGCACCTGTGCCCAGGGCTGAGAAAGTCCTGCACAAAGGATAAGGTTGTCCTTCTCAGACCGTCAGCTGTAACAGTCCTGGCCCAGGAGAAACCCAAATAGAGTCTAATGAGCTCTCCCCTGGATCAAGTCCTGTGCTTTTTCCCTGCCTGGGGCATGTGCTTCCTCACATGTACAAGTGCTGTGCCCGTGAAACGGGCTGGCATCCTGGCGGGTCCAGCACTAGTACACAAGGACCACGTGGCTCCGGCCAAGTCCTAAAGTGGCCCCGGGAACACATCGGCGTGGCCCTGAAGCTCCACCAGCCTCTGCTGGGCATCGTATGTCTCACCTTAGAATGAGGTTTGCGGGTGGGTTGCAAAGCTGCACAGTTTTTCAGGACCAGGTGGCCACCAGGGTCTCCAGGTACAATGGTTTATAGGCAAGACCACAACCAGCATAGTTGCACCAATTTCTCAAGACAATGACACCGAAGCTGAAAACATACCTCTCTCATTGGACTCTGGTCCGTTATCCTGGGGGCATAAAGGGTATATGGGGAAAGTTCCCAGGAGATCAGATGCCATTTCTGCAGCTTCTTCCACCATTTGAGAATGGCCAGTGTCAGTCTACAAGGTGACACCCTCCCCTCCATAGAGAAAGGAGACCTCTCTGCCCTTTCATCAATATGGGGGCCCCATAGGCATTCCACCAAAAGCCTATGGGACCCTCTCCCCTGAATAATTCTAGGGAGCAGGGGTGGGGGTGAGTGGGGTGGGGAGGGGACTTCAGCATCCTAAATGTGGAGCCATGGTGAGTGAGGGGCTCACATATATATCCAAGAGCCTGGATTGTGTCCTCACTGCACAGCGTGCTTGAACAGGTTGGGCCTGGAGTTCCCACTTGCCATCAGACAAAGGTACAACGTAGGAAACCAGGGCCTGTCTGTATTTCCTGAACAGACACAAAGTAAAGACATCAGCTCCACCTGTAGGGCACTTCAGGCCACAGGCAGTGACACAAGAGTTTGCAAAACTTCTAAGAGCAGGCATGTGCAAAGGCATACAGAGTGCATATGCCATGGGCTCTATCACTATTCCCAGGGACCCCGAGGAGAGGTCACAGACACCAGACAAGCCAGGGGCCACATCATTTAAAAAAATTTTCATGTTTATTTATTTTTGAAAGAGACAGACAGAGCATGAGCAGGGGAGGGGCAGAGAGAGGGGGAGACACAGTATCTGAAGCAGGCTCCAGGCTTTGAGCTGTCAGCACAGGGCCCAATGCGGGGCTCAAACCCACGAACCACAAGACAATGACCTGAACCGAAGTCGGCCGCTTAACCGACTGAGCCACCCAGGTGCCCCAGGCCATGTCATTTGATAGCTAAGACTTGTGCTCCTGAGATCTCAAGGCCGGGGTCCTGCCTCTCCCACCACCACCACCCCCCCCCATCCAGACACAGGCAGCTGTAGATGGGCCGTTGGAGGTGGCGGGATGGAACGTGGTCCTCCCTACCTCCCCAGCAGCTCTGCCAGAATGCGGTGGAAGATGTAAGACAAGTGTCTCAGCTCCCTGAACGCTCCCCACTCTTGTTTCCAGTAAAGATGTAGGTGAGATTACCACGATGGGGATCGAGAATGCATTGTTGGGTATGAACCAGTGTAGACTCTTTCCATCCCCCACACCATGGGTTCCGGGGGCAAACCTGAGTGAAGATTGGTGGGGGAGAAAAGTCCCAGACTTGATGGCATGTAGGAATCAGTCGTTTCAGGTCAGATGAAAACAATCTCAGGCCTATCGGTCCGAGTAGCAGTACCAGCTGAAGGTTTGATGAGTATCTGATTGATATGGTTCCGCACAACCTCCTGTGTCCAGGCTGGGTCTAGATTTACTAAACGGGCCGATGATTGGCACCTCTCGCTAGGATCAGAACGTGCTCAGCTCGTCTTAGCAGGCCACTCACGTGGCCAGGCTCAGACTTCACACCCTGCCTCCTCTTTGGGCACAGCTCAGACTGGTTTCACTCAGTCCTGGGCATCAACCAGTGGTTTGGGGAGGGTCTAGACACAGAAATTTGGGGTTCCTCTCTGTGACTTTCTCTTTTCCAGCCTTTCCCCCTCACCACCCAGAAAACTTAGTGGCCCTGGGCTTCTTCCCTGGCTTTGCTACCCAGAGGGAAGGTGTGAGCTTTCTACCAAGGTTTTGCCCTCCCCCCCTCCATGCAAGACTGGCCTGGCTACTCTCAGGGCCCAGTGCTAATAAACGGTAAACATCTCGTATTGGCTGTTTCCTCCTGAGTTTCGAATTCCCTCCAAAGTCGGTCTGCTTTGGCTTACTTCTCAGTTGTTTTTTAGATGTTGTCCAGAGCGTTTAGCAGTTTTCTAGAAGAGGCTGGTTGGTTAGGAGCTCTTGCCCTTGGTCCTAAGCAGTAGACCAGCCCTGCCCACCCCTGGGGCCCAGCCCTGCTTCTGGGGACATCAGTGGTTTCAGTGCCCGCTAAGCCCCCTGCTCACCCTAGGGGACAAGATCCTATGCTCAGTACATCGAACAGAAAGCACCCCTCTGTCAGGTAAGGCACAGTCAGATCTATGCAATCGTGCACTTCTGTGCCCGCGGGAACACGAATGCTCACCCACTTAGGGCGGGCTTGTTCACTAAACAAAATGACAGAGCAAACGATGTGCCTGGGAGGACAAACATGGATTATTCTAGAATTTCAGTTGGAGTTAATACTTACGAACCTATACAGATAAGGCCTACAACTTGTTGCCCAGAAGCCCAAGACTCTTTTTCCTTTGTTAAAAGAGGAGACGGAGCCATCTGTATCGAGCCTGGTTTTTGTTTCAAGGTCTCACTTTTATGCAGCCCTGTCTTTCCAAGGAATCGGGTCCACAGCCCGCCCTCTGCCTCCCTCTCGCACAAACTCCCCATGCACAAACTAGGGAAGGAAGAGCCCCCGACTGGGTGTATGTGAGTGAGCATTTGGCCTGATAGGAAACCCGGCCAGGTAGTTCGGTTCCCGGGCTCTGAGCTCGAGCCTTGTGAAACCTCCCCACCCGGTTTACGCGGAGAGACCTGGAGAACGCCCTAGAGCTGATGCCCAGAGGAGCTGCCCTGGGAAGCTCAGGCTGAGAGGTCCTTTCCAAGAGCCCCAGGTCCTCCTGTAGCTCCCAGGGACACAGGCACACAGCCCTCCCCCTGGAAGGTCACAGCCGAGCTCCCTAGCATCTCGGCAAACAGCCCCCAACTGAGTTCAAGTAAACCAGACTGATGGGATGATAGGCTTAGTGCCCTTCGTTGCCCTTGGCTGTCCTGAGGGTGGGGTGGACGCCTTCCCTTCAAGCATGAAGACCAACTCAGCCTTTCTCTGCACTGCACAGGGCAGCGGGAACTCAGTCAACCTGCTCCCTTTGGTTCCAGGACCTCGGCCCTTCTGACTGACCTTGCACTGCCCCATCCACTGTTAGATACCAGGGCCTACCTCGGAGGGTCTGTTGGTCAGGCCTGATTTCCTTGGCCATCCGGTCTGTTCCCCCACCTTCCTAACAGCACCCAGTTTCCTCTGGGGAGACGACCTCTCCCCTTCGTGTGCGGGAGCAGAGGGACTGCTGTTCAATAGCTGGCCCCCGAGCAAGCCGGGCCAGCCAGGAGCTTTGGGGAGTCAGACTCTTGAGAGAAGTTTGCTAAGGAGTTAAAAAAAAAAAAAAGATGGAAAACATTCATTCCATGGTGGCTCCTTGACAAGACGGCTGAGTTGTTCCTGGTGCACAATTCCTGGATCTGCTCTGCTACACTGCCCTGGTTCTGGGGCCGTTGGCGAGCTCCGCACCCAGCCTTCCCGCCCTTGCGTGAGCCACTGGGCATCTGTTTAAACAGGGTCTTTTTGTCTCACGGAGGTAAAGCCAGTCTCACTGGCAAGGAGCCCCCGCTGACACAAGGACGTTTGTAGGTGATTTACTTACTGTTCTCAGGATCAGGCACTTCCTAGGAGCACAGTAACTATTAACTCATTCATCCTCATGACCCAGCGAGCTAGGTACTAACTTCTCCATTTCACCCTGTGCTAGTGCACAGGGGAGGTAGGTCGCGTGCCCAGGGACGCACCGCTGCTCGTGAGGAGCTGGGATTCCACCTCCTATGCTGGCTTCGCGGCCGGTGTTCTCAAATGCTAGGCTCTGGTAGAAGGGCCAGCTGCAACTGAGGCTTGATGAAAAATAACTGCTGGGATAGGGCTGACACAGAACTGTATTTACCAACATGTAGCAATGCTCATTATATACTATGAAGCGAAATACATTGATTAAAACACATTTTATTGTCAAGATGGTGTAAGCACTGTTACCCTCCCAGCATGCACTCCGCCCTTCTGCATTACAAAGCCTAGAATAATTTTCATCAAATTGGCAACCATGGGTATTCTTCTTCCCCGGAGAGGCCTACCAAGCATTGTGCTTCTTAGTGGTAGAAGATGGCTTGGAGCTTTGGAGGGGATATCCTGATATGCCCCTGACCGTTGAACCCCTGAGAGCTTACCTGTATGTCATGTCTCTGAATTCTTAGTAGGGTTTCTCTCTCACCATCTGGGACACATGTGACTCGACAAGGCTTTCAGAACACCCAACACTTTTTGCTGTTCAGGTCCAGTTAGCATACTGTCACTGTGATGGTTAATTTTGTGTCCACTTGACTGGACCATGGGGGTCCCTGATTAAACATTATTTCTGGGTACTTTACTGAGAATGTTTCTGGATAAGATCAGAATTAAAAAAAATTTTTTTTAATGTTTATTTAGTTTTGAGAGAGAGACAGTGTGAGTGAGGGAGGGGCAGAGAGAGGGAGACATAGAATCCGAAACAGGCTCCAGGCTCTGAGCGGTCACACAGAACCCGACGCGGGCTCGAACTCCATGAACCGTGCGATCATGACCTGAGCTGAAGTCGGACACTTAACCAGCTGAGCTACCCAGGCACCCCGAGACCAGCATTTTAATCAGTGGACTCAGCAACGTAGATTGCCCTCCCTAGCATGGGTGGACACCATCCATGCTGTTAAGGGCCTGGATAGTGGGAGAAAAGGGGAGAAACGGAAATTCATTCTCTTCCTGCCTGCTTAGTTGAGCTTTCCTCTTGGATTTCTGACTCTCTTGGACTGAGATTTACACTCTCTGCTCCCCTGGTTCTTGGGCCTTCAGACTTGGGGGCTAGAATGACACCTCATCTTTACTGGGTCTCTGGCTCACAGATGGCATATCGTGGAGATTGTCTGCATCCATAAGTATGTAAGCCAATTCCACATAATAAATCCCTGTATATATAAATGTATGGTTCTGTTTCCAAAACTATTGGTTCTGTTTCTCTACAGAGCCCTGATTAATACAGTCAACAATATAGCGGATTGATGTACTGTATTGTGGTGTCAGGATAGACTAGGTTCCTTCAGACTATATTGTAACAGAGGACAGGAGAATTCACACCGTCCTGGGGCAGGACAGTAAATGTGTACATCTGTCCAGTCCATGGGAACATGAACTGCTTCCGATCCTATTTCCTACTAGATATTTTAAAAGCACATTTTCCATATTAACAGTTGCACAGCACATACCATAGGCCATGCTACTCTGCTCTAAAAGAGCACGTCTAGGGGCGCCTGGGTGGCGCAGTTGGTTAAGCGTCCGACTTCAGCCAGGTCACGATCTCGCGGTCCGGGAGTTCGAGCCCCGCGTCGGGCTCTGGGCTGATGGCTCAGAGCCTGGAGCCTGTTTCCGATTCTGTGTCTCCCTCTCTCTCTGCCCCTCCCCCGTTCATGCTCTGTCTCTCTCTGTCCCAAAAATAAATAAACGTTGAAAAAAAAATTTTTAAAAGAGCACGTCTAGCACAGCAGCTAGTTGTTTCTAGTAGCCATGAACCAAGTAGCTTCTGCGGAGACCAGCCCAAATATAGTGGTAATGAGGACCCAATAGCTGCCTCCTTTAAATCTTTGCAGGTGGCACTAATCTCTGTCATTCTCCGGCCCAGGAATATGACATTGCTTTTGACTATTTTCACCATAGGGAATTTCAGTTTCAGGGCCTTCCACTGGGCTTTTCTTAAGACAGTGATTATTATTTCACGGGATGCTTTGTAGGTTAAAGAACCGGTTCATCCAACTTCCATGTGTATCCTGATTATACCTTCAGGAAGTGGGGCGGCTTCATGGATTGAGTGGACCCATTGTGACATGGATATTACCTGACTTCCATACACTTTACTCAACAGGGACCATGATGGTGCTTTATGAGCCTAGAGTAGCATCGAATTCAGATGCTATATTCAACAACCTTTGAAACGCCTATATATTTTCCTTTATAGGACATATGGTTTCTAGAATAAAAGACCGTTGGTCCTTTTGGTGAAGAACTGAGGAAATCACTATGTGTACATTTGCAAAGTTCTTTTTTTATGAGACCTGGCTTCATTTCCCTCAGCATGTTTGGGGTCCAAGAATTGACTTAGGTCTGGAAACTGGGCAAGGGATCTTGACTTTTCATTGAGTCAGCTGAACTCAGCTCTCTGATCATCTATTTTTAATCTCTAATCTTTTTTGAAGGTATATATGAAGCAATATCCTTGTCGGCTGCCCATTTGTCTTGCCTATAAGAACACCACGTCTTGTAAGCTATCTCCAGAGACATCCACGGACCAGGCCCCACGGCTGTCATTCTAACCTTGCTGCGCATTACAGAAGTTGTGTTGTCGTGCTCTGACAGTTAAATGCTACCCCTGATTTTGTTATCCAATCATTTCCGTTGCTGGAATACAGTTCTGTGCAACATTCCCACATCATTCTGACCTACAGAGGAGAGCCCCTGCTGAGCATCTCAAGGATGCTGTTGCCCCTTTAGCAGTATGTTCTTTATCACCTTGGTAAGTCAGTGTCTCTGAGGCCTCCTGAGGAACAGTTACCTGTAGGTGGTTTTTCCAGCTGGAGAGAATAAAGCCATGCCAATTTCATTAGGCTTTTGAATTTCCCTTTTCCATAATCTGCCCTACCAAGCCCGGTATCTCTACTTCTGTTTCATCCAGCGTGTACCCTGGCTTATAGCAAGCCTCTGCGAGCCACCCAGGAGCATATTAGAATCATCACCTCTGGCCCTTGCCAGGCTAATTAAGTTCTGTGGCACGGGAGAGCGTGACTGCATCAACAATTCTCCTCTTTCCAGTTTCCTATTCCCTTTCTTCATTCAGGACCCACTCCCACACACAATCCCCTGGCACCTGCTGGTATATGTTGGCCCAGTCCTCCAGCTGCACTGGAGTAGAACCCTCTCTTCATCTCGCAGGCCCACTCAGCATACTCCCAGTTAGGTCATGCTGAGGCTACTCTGCATAGCCTTCATTCAGGCAAGAGGTGGGCTGGTAAGGGTCTGTCTCCAAAGCAGGGGCAGGAGTTCTCTTCTGCAGGCCCTGTGGGCTCAGAGGGATCTGGAGTTCAGAGCTCTCCTGTACATCTATCTAGAGAGTTTCGGGGCTTCACTCCTTCTTTACTGGTGCCTAACTTTGGCATAGGAGGCCACCCTGAGCTTAGAATTCAGGTTTCTCTGAAATTCTGCCCTTCTGAAAATCAGGGCCAGGCCTTCCTTACTGTCTACTTTCCAGCTGCAGGGATGGGAGTGATTTTGGTTTAGGTGATTAATAGCTTTAAGCCTGTCTTTTACTCTTGTCAACATATTAGTGGCACTTACCAACAGCCTTCAAAACCCCACACTTGTTTCAGTTACTATCTCTCCTTCTGTAAACGTCAGATAATTGTTCCAGCGAATATGCCTCTCCCCCTATAGCCCATCCAGTTTCTTACAGGTGAAAGTTTTGGCAATGGCACGGTTGTAACACCTCAGGCACTGTCAACATTCCACTTGTCACCATCTGACTAGACAGTGATCTAACATCAGAACCCTATCCTCAAGTCCTGCTTGCTAGGACCAATACCTTAAGTTGGGTTCCTTGGGAGCAGAGCCCAAGATAAAGTCTCTTGAGTAAGTGATTTATTATGAGAATTTTCTCAGAAGAAGAGGGGTGAGGGAAGCAGGATAGCATGGTAGGAAAAGCCAAGCATGGATTGGTACCAGCTGGAGACTAGCTCCAGCCTGATCTCGTGGGAAGTGAAGGGATACGGATCACTACAGGTTGGTTCCACCTTGGGGCTGGAAGCCGGCCCCCACGCCCAAGAGGTGTAATCTCCAGGTGAAGTTGGCATTGGCAGAGGGTGGTACTTTGGGGAAGAGTGTCATCAGCAGCCAACCCTCACAGCAGCTGGGACATGAAAGTTCTGCCCAAAAAGGAGATTTTCCAGGGTGTCAACAGCCTCCACTACACCAGTGAACTCCTCTCATTTGCTTCCTCAATAGAAAACACTTCCTTGAATTTCTTCTCGAACTCTGCCTCCAGTCTAAGTCCCATTAGGCCAAAGTCATTGTACTGAAAAATAAATCATAAAGACAAAAATAGCGATACTCATTATCAGTGTTATTAGACACCTTGCAATAAAAAATGTTTAGGACCTTGTTTTAAACACCTAAGTTACATTAACCAGGTGAAGCTTAAAAATTCAAGCAGCCAAGAACAACTTGTTTCCTATGTGCATGATTATTTCTGATTAAATAGACAGAAGTGAGAAATCACTGCCATACTTGGGACTCTGATTTTTGTGGTTTGGGTTATTTATTTCAGTGAGACTTAGGAAAGCCATCTATGTCCTTTGAAACCATCAAAGAGCACAGTCTAAGTACAATGAGCCATCCTGCTTCCCTGAAACTTCTAGTCCTCTCTGGTAACCCCTGTAAACTACACACTCCATTCACATGCAAGAAGTCTAGAATTGGGGTTTCTAAGAGGTTGAGTTGATCTGGGGAGAGATAAGAAGGGTGATATAACTTTAAGATACCATTCTCTCCTCCTTGGATTTGGAACAGGTGGGAGGGACTCCACTGCTCTCTATGGGCAGCTGTCACCTTTGAGGAGGGGAATGAGCTCTCAGGGGCCCGGGGTTCTGGTTGCAGAAATACCTTCTGACTCACTACTACCCTGCTGTGGTGAGTTTAAGTCCTGAAATGGAAAAGTCACTCATGTCCAGAGCCCTTTCTTGTGCAGGCTTGTCATAGGGTGAGGGAAATGTAAAATTTTCCAGGCACCAGAAAATGAGGGCAGAGTGAGTCAGTGGAAAGAAAATGAAATGGAGGCAGAGAGAGCGCCTCTTACCTTGTAAGATGCCCTGTGGTTCCGAAAGATGAGGCGCATGTCCTGCACAAACTCCTCTACTCTAGGGTAGCCTTGTTTATTTAGCTTCTTCTTGATTTTGTCCAACCACATGGGTTCCTTTAGGTTTTGAGACACCTCTTTAATCTGGTGGGGGAAAAATATCAATGGGAGAGTTATTGGCATTGTTCAATGTCTGTCTCCAGTGGATTTCCTGTACTCCAGCAGAGATGCAAGACAAAGAAAATGGCGGCTCATGCTCTCTCTCTCATGGGATTCAGATCACAGATCCCCCCTGTGTGAAAGTCACTGAACGTCACAGCGGCCTGTAATGGTAGTTGGTTGCTGTTACTTACATAATAATAGTATGGAATCTTCGAAAAAAAGGAGCTCTCTGAATGGCAATAGACCTTCAAGAGGAGGAACTCACATTTCTGCAAAAGAAGGCGGCTGTGAATTCACAGCAGTTTGGAGACATTGAGCCCATTCACATGCCCAGGGAGAGGCATGACTTAACACTGTCTTCTGGAACTTTCCCCAAACACGTTTGGCTTTCAGAAACAGACATGTAATAGGTGAGTTATGTATTCTGCAATCCAGTTCTGGTATGATTTCAGCATGATCAAGACATGGCTTGGAAGAGAAGGCTCCCTCAGGCGCCCTTCCCCTCCCTCTAGACCTGTTGGACTTCTCGGTGTCAGGGAGAAGGAGAAGCCTTGGGCTTTGCACCCAGCTCACCAACTGCTCCTCCGGCTGCATCTGCCTCTCCAGGACCTCAGATTCCCCGTGACACTGCTGCCTTTCCAAAAACTCCATCCTGCAGAAGGTGCAACTCCACGGGTTCCTGAGAAGTCAGGCAAAAGTAAGCAAGGGCAAGGCCCCTGGAAACAGCCGCTGTGCCTATGGCTGCCATTGTCTTCCTTTTAGACATGGTTGATGGACACAGCTGGGAGATGAAGGGAATCCCTCTCAGAGCCTCCAGGACCCCTGCGTGGAGCCTGAGCCCATGAGGATGGCAAAAGGGTGTCCATGACCCTTCTCCCATTGAGGGTGGCAATAGGGGGCTCTGTGCATGGAGGGTGGGGTTAGGGTGAGTGGTGGGCCCTCCTTTCCTTATCTGAGCTGCTGGGAGCCCTGCCTGCTTCGTCTGAGTGTCAAAACTGAGCCTTAAGCCCTGGGGCCCAGGCTTCTATCAGCCTATGGAGCCCATGGTAAAATGCCCAAACCAGGCCATGTTTCCTGCCTTTCTGAAAAAGTGCAGAACACAAACAGCTGGTGTTCCCACCTCTATGAACAGGGCTCAGGGCTAGAAAATCTTCTCAAAGGGACAGTAACACTAGGTAGGCAAGGGACCCAGCCACCAGCCTCAGCATCCCAGAGGGCAGCAAAGAACAGTATTCCCTCCTGCTGCCAGAGTCTTTAAACAGCTGGATCATGCTGCTGGATGCCATACCTATGGCCCTGCTCCTTCTCTCTGCAGGGGGATTTCCTCCTATGGCAGGAGGAGGGGTTCCTAATCCAAGTGGGGGGACTTCATCTCACAAACCTCTCAGTTTCCACTGGTGGGATGTGACAGTCCTCATGAAAAGATCTTGAACAGGTGTCACAACAGAACAGCTTTCCTCCATCCCGGCACATCTCACACACATCGGAGTTTCCCGGCTAGAAGGAGAATCAATGTTGGCATCCCTAGTGAAACCCCGGCAGGCCATCACTATGGGAATCTAGAACTCACTGCCTTTGTGTGAACCTGCATGAACATATCTATGCTTCTCCCTGAGGTGTGAAGGAGGAGTGGCATGAAGTGTAGACTTCAGAAGAAATCATGGTCTGCAGTGATGCCCAGGATGAGGGCCAGTGTATCAGACCAGAAAAAATTCTCCCTATAAAACCAGAGATTCTAACACAGGAAGACTAGTAGCAAAACAAGATGATTTTATAGGAATTGGAATAATATTGTTACCTTGCTGATAAAACAAGTTCCTGAAATAAAGTATTAAATGCATTTGCCTATACTGCAATGAAGAAATAGAATCATGGAAGGGCAAAATATTGAGAATGTAATAAGATGGAGTAAGCTCCTTAGTGTGGAAAGTGATAAAAGATGAAAAGACACTCATTAACCATTATTGGGTCTTGTTTTTGGCTCATATTGGGTAAACAGGGTTCTAGCTATTTCTTTTGTTTTTTAAAATGACCCTATATGAAGAAGTGCTAGTCCCAATAAATGTCTAACCAAAAACTCCCATTCTGTGTCCTAGGGAATCCTCAAAGACACCTCCATCTGGGGTTAAGCCTGCTCTGGCATGGAGACATGGGGCCATTTTACTTCTTATCAGTGCAGACACTCATAGATTACAATCATCAACCTCGAGGAAGCAATGACCCTCTTTCCAGAAGAACAAGGAAATAACAAATACAACAACACTTAAGAATCTCCCACATATATACTTTTTAACAGATACAGCTCTTTGTTTCTTAGTCCAGCTGCACATTAAAATCATCTGGGCATTAAAATACTAATGTCCTGGTCCCAACGCCAGAGATACTGGGTGGGCATAGCCATTGATAGTCTTTAATTATAAAACAGGTGATTTTGTGTATCGGAATCATTTGGGACTTTCAAACAATCCTAATGCCCAAGACGTAGCCCAGACTTATTAAGTCAGAATTTCCTACAGAGTGGAATCCAGGTAATATTATTTTTCAAAGGTCCTCAGGTGACTCAGTATGCAGCCCAAGGTGAGATTTAGCCTGAGCAAAGTCTGGTTATTGGGCATAGGGATATCATAAGTCAATGTTGAGTTGGCTCACAATATCTACCCCTGGAAAGATTATGAACAGGGATGAGGGTCTCCATCCATCCAAACAAGCCACCCAAACGCTGGACTCGAGAGCTGTTTAGATGATTGAAGACCCCCTCTGTTGGCCTAGGGTCAAAATCAGTGTGGATAAGATCTAAATCTTGTTAGGGGATTGCTTTGGAGGTACATACAGAACTATTTGACTATCCCTCCTCTGTTGGATGGCCTGTGTCAGTATTACGGCTCATGGAAACCCTCTGTGAGTGCTGCCCCCGGAGTCGTGCAAAGGTGACTCTGCCTCAAATGTCTATTTCATTGCAATGAAAGGAATCAAAGAATGATTTAGCATAGAGAGTGTAGTCACCCACAATCCTGATAGACATTATAGCTGGCAGCCCTGTGGGACCACACTGTGATTGGTTGCATGGTGATGGTTTCAGTCCTAACCAGTTCAGCACCCTGGTGGCCCCCTTGAGACTGGATACATGGCCTCCATAAAGGGCCCACCTGCCTTGCATGCATTTCTCTGCAGGACTCACAACAAAGGTCTACCCCCTGGACTCACCAGCTTGGCCCAGTCTGTTCCTTCTGGCTGATCTCAGCTCTGCTGCACCTTGTAGTGGCTGTTTGAGATTTTCCATCTCCTTCACTATTGCCTTCTTTAAAATGCTGCTATTTTTTCAAATTTGCTCCTTACCCCTAATCTGCAGGTCAGCTCTGGCTCTTTCCACTTCAGCCCAGGTTCTAGAGGCCCCAGGGGACTAGAGCTCTGTCCTCTGAGCTCCCATACTCACTTTCAAAGGGAAATGAGGAAACAGGAAGGTTTTACTAAACAAACAGGAAAAGATGTTTTCATGCAGAGACACCAAGTCCAGAATCATCTCCCTGGTGTGGGTGATACACCTTCTGTTCTCTGCTCATCACACAGCAACATGCCCCAACTGAGTGTGAGCACGCTTTAGTCAAATGCAGCAATGCCACAGATAGTACACGGAGGGACAAGGCCTGGATTATTCTGGGGTTAGAGGCATAGTACTTACATAAGGGTTAACTAAGGTATTGTTGTGAGACTTTGGTATTATCTGTTGAAAAGAAAGAAAGATTGAATGACAATATTGAATGTAAGGATTACATCCATCCTTTATTTAACAGCCATTTGTTGAGGAACTAAGCCACAGTCTACCCATTATTTCATACCTGGTTTTATGGACCTAGATATCTACTTGGAGAATAAAAAGTACCAAAATACTACTGTTGGGCCCAATGCAAGTTCAATTTCCTGGATTTCCTACCCAAGGTAGGCCTTTGTGAAGTCATGCAGGGAGTCTGGTCCTGGTTCCCACAGATGGAGTTGGAGAGACTCCACTGGTTCTCCTAATTTGAGGATCTCTCAGGCATTTTCCTCTACCTTAGAAAGTATCA
This sequence comes from Herpailurus yagouaroundi, assembly GCF_014898765.1. Lineage (NCBI taxonomy): Eukaryota > Metazoa > Chordata > Mammalia > Carnivora > Felidae > Herpailurus > Herpailurus yagouaroundi. The sequence goes on from NW_024412433.1 coordinate 9,169,180, forward strand.
TCCCACTGGGAGGAGGTATAATGAGAGAATCAGGCTGATAACTCATCACCAACAGCCCCCAGTGACCACAGGACCTAGAGTCCTGGAATCCATGGGAACGTCCCAGAGAATCCCACTGCCTTTCATAGTCCTCCTGGAGCACAGCCCTAAAGACGAAATGTGCCCAAGGTCCCCAGTGCTGCAGCTTTTCTTCCAGAAGGTCACCCTCCTCTCTCCTCCTAAAAAGATGTCAGCTGGGTGACTTTTCAGAGGTAATTGACTATCACTCACTAGACTTACAATTCTTTTGCATATTCAGTAGAATGACCTGGCTTTCTTCCCTCTGGAATGCAGCTTTTATCTCTACCCAGGACAGAGTAGTCATAGACAAATGATCCATGGGACAGTGACCTGAGAAGTGGCCATGTCATTGCCCCTTTCTCTGTGTAACCTAAAATTTCCGTCCCCCTCCCCCTTGGTTAATCTTCCATGTTAGAATTTGAGGTTGAAACAATCCTCAAGGTCAGGAATATTATTTCAATCATCTCTAATGGCCATTGGGCATTTAGTATGGGTTTGATGATTATATGTTGAATGACTAAATAAATTGAATATTGCTTAACTTAAGAAAAGAGATTACTATCTCTTAAGAGATTGCTATCTCTTAAGAAATATTAGAATATGATAAACTGGAGAAATATATTACTTTACAACACAGCAGCTGTCACCAAAGGGTATTAGTGACCCTTGTCAAGAGCCAATAAACTATCACATGGTTTCAAGAGTAATACTTAAGTTTCCAGAGGCCAAGGGGCTCTATCAGCAAAAGTGGTTCTGAGACTCACAGAGGACTCATGGGAGTAATATTGGATCCTGAGATTTGCCACTTTGGGGAGTTCATGGGGAGGCAAAATATACAGGCTTGTTGCTAAATAGTGCTGCACCCATGCATAAGGGTAGAACCTGTTGATAAGAAGTTGCAAGCTCACAGGGGTAATCTAATTGAGTAACTATTTTATGTTATTTTTTAAATTTTATTTTTATTTTACTTTTTAAGTAAGCTCTATGACCAACATGGGGCTTGAACTCACAATCCTGAGATCAAGAGTTGCATGCTCTACCAACTGAGCCAGCCAGACACCCCTAACTAAGTCTTCACACCTGGGGAATGATATAGATGCTGGTATTTAAAATACCAAAGAGATCAAATAATAGTTTCCCTTTAGGAAATCCATGGGATTCAATATCCCAAGGACCGAAAGTTCAAACAATCCAGAACATCAGATAATCACGTTCCCAGTGGAAGATGAAGACCCATTGCCCAGCTATGCTTGACCTACTTTAGAAGTCTGTGAAAGTCCCAGATGGCCACTCCTACCTGAAGTATGTAAGAATAACATGTCTCACCTCCCGCTCCTCACTAAGCTCTTATTCATACCCAATCTTGAAAAACCTTGTCTTGAATCTACACTGCACTTAACCTGTTTATTTGTTGTCTACATAGATTTCTTCCATTGAGAGAGAAGTCATTTTCTCAGATAGAAGGGAGATCTGTAGCTGAAAAGGTAGCATCAAAGTAAAAAATTTTTCAGATTGGCCCCTCCCATATGATACATCAATCTCCCAAAAACTTCCTTCCCAACAGCACTGTCTTCAAAAATGGCAAATAATTTCCCCTGAAAAGAATTGCATATGTATGTGTGTAAATTTAAATGGAAGGTGAAAGGGTATGAAATGGGTCAGAAAAGAAATATGCTTTTTGTTACCTGTCACATGGAATAATACAGTTTCATATATGTCCCAGAGTAGACTGTCTACCAGACAGGGGTCGTCTGAATCACCATGAACAAACTTGCTCCATCAGATTTCATTTAAGTTGGACAATAGTAACAATGATTTTTTTAGAATATGGGTTTGAGGGGCACCTGGGTGGCCTAGTCTGTTGAATGTCTGACTCTGGATTTCTACTTAAGTCATGATCCCAGGGTCGTGGGATCAAGCCCCACATCAGGCTCCACACTGAGTGTGGAGACTGCTTGAGATTCTCTCCCTCTCTCCCTCTGCCTCTCTCCCCATCTCATGCTCTCTCTCTCTCTCTAAAAATAAAATAAATACTGGGGCGCCTGGGTGGCGCAGTCGGTTAAGCGTCCGACTTCAGCCAGGTCATGATCTCGCGGTCCGGGAGTTCGAGCCCCGCGTCGGGCTCTGGGCTGATGGCTCAGAGCCTGGAGCCTGTTTCCGATTCTGTGTCTCCCTCTCTCTCTGCCCCTCCCCTGTTCATGCTCTGTCTCTCTCTGTCCCCAAAATAAATAAACGTTGAAAAAAAATTTAATAAAAATAAAATAAATAAATAAAAGAGGTGCCTGGTGGCTCAGGCAGTTTAAGCGACCAACTCTTGATTTCAGCTCAGGTCATGATCTCATGGTTCATGGGATTGAGCCCCGCATTGGGCTTCACGCTGACAGCACAGAGCCTGCTTGGGATTCTTTCTCTCCATCTCTACCCCTCCTCTCTCTCTCTTTCTCTCTGTCCAAGTAAGTAAATAAACATTAAAAAAGCAGCAACTCTGAAGTCACATGCTCAAAAAGAAGGGTGGGGAGATGGAGGAAACCTAAGTATAATAACTCAACTGAGAACAGTATATAATTGTACATAATAACAGCAGTTATGTGATGAGAACTTATAAAAAGTGACATAATAATCACCTTTCTTTTCCTGAAATATTTTCTTAGAGGATTATGTAGAAATCCTTTCTGAAAGATAAAAAGATCCAAGTATGTGGTTACATGTGATTCTGCTTTGTGAGTCTGGCATTTTCAGCCTCTTCCCATATATTTCTACCTGAGTGTCCCACTGTCAACTCAAAGCCAGGGTGGCTAAATGACAAACCATCTCCCTCTCTTCACCTGTACTTCTTCTAGAATTCCATCAATGGTAGAATTTCAAGCAATGGAAATATCATCTTTAGGACTTTTTTTTCTCATGTGCTTTTTTCCCCCAAATTTTAAGAGGTTTTCCTTCACAATCTCTTTGACACCTCCCATTTCCTTTCCATTCCTGCCAATGCCACTCATGCTGAGTCCATTGACCAGAGCAACTCAATCAACACACACTTATCCCATGCATACTGGATATCAGATACTCTGGACAATCTTGGGAACACAAAGATGGGCAAACCCTAGAGGTGTCTAGAGAGAAAAAGGAAATACATGGAAAGATAATTATGAAACAGTGTAATAATGGTCTTGGTAGAGGGCTCATGGATCCCAGAGAGGGGATGGAAATCACTTCAAGGCGCCATGGTTATCTAAAATACTGCTTTAAATATGTCATCTCACATCTCAGAAGAATTCACTGATTTTTCATTGTCTATATTATGAATTTAAACTCCTTAGGCTGATATTAAATCCCTCCATAAACAACTCTAATTGATGGATCAGGCCTGTCATACACAACCTGTCTACCCCAACCCACAGAGCCACTTTAGTTGTAGTTCTGGTTTTCATGCCATTCTTTCTCTGGAGTAGCCTCTTTTCATTTGTATGACTGTACACTGTCTTCTTTCAGTGTATTACATGAAGTTCTCTGCATGCACCTGAGTCACAGTAACCTCTCTCTCCTCTAAGCTCCAGCCCCTATCCAGGCAAAGCCCCCTTTCCGGCATTTGATGTGGCATTTTACAGAGGTTATGAATGTGGGGCATCTCTTCCTGGGTAAGTGGATAAACTCAGGGGCATCAGGTTTTTAGCTATAACTCAACAAAAACGTGGTGAGCAAATAATGACCATACAACATGGAAAGTCCATCTGCTCCAGTCCCTGGAATACCTCCATCAGCCATCGTAGAGGCCTCCTACCACAGCGCACACTCAGCTTCCAGTTCTTTGATCTTGCGTAGCCTCCTCTGATTTCAAACTCCCTGGGGGTGAACCATTTTCCATCCTCACTCTGTATAGATCTCACCAAGGATCCTCCTGTAAGACCAGGGTAAATTGATTCTGAGCCCTCTATGTCTTCAGAACTCTGATGATGGATGGGATCCTACCACAATGCATCTGGAGCCACCCAATTTGGGCTCCAGATGTGTAGCAGGAGAGTGTAACCTTCCTTTTCAGCCTTCAGACTCCCAAAATCTAGCCTGTAAGTCCCCTCAAAGGAGATTTCCTGCGTTGGGGCAATATTTTTTAAACCTCGTGCAACAAGGTGATGATTACCATCGAAATCAATCTTTTATAAGTATTTCAAAATCATCTACAAAGGAAAAACAAGTGAACCTGAAGGGTGAGAGGATCTCAATTTGCTGGGGAAAGAGAACAGACCAGAGTCTCCAACAGCTCTTGGGGGCAATGTGGAAACAGAACCTCAAGTTGAGACTGAGCTCAGAATGGTACCACCCAATATCTGTAGCCTTTGTTACAACATTTTTTATCCAATGTAATGGCATTGTTGAGCAGATATTTTTCCATCCCCCAAATCATGGATAGCTGATAATAAAAATAATTAGGGAGGCACCTAGGTGGCTCAGTTGGTTGAGCATCTGACTCTTGATCTTGGCTTAGGTCATGATCTCACAATTCATGGGTTTGAGCCCCACATTGGGCTCTGCACTGATGGTGCAGAGCCTGCTTGGATTTCTGTCTCTTGTTCTTTCTGCCCCTCCCCTGCTTGTGCTCTCTCTCTAAATACATAAATACATAAATACATAAATAAATACATAAATACATAAATACATAAATAAATACATAAATAAATAAATAAAGTTAAAAAAAATAATTGTGAAGTGTTACCCAGTGGAAAATTAAGCTATGCATAAAAGATAATCATATGCTAAACAACATTTCTCAGTCATTAGAAAAACACACATCAAAATCACACTGAGATACCACTCCACACCCACTGGGATGGTCATAATAAAAAAAAAAATCAGACACTAACAAGTGGTGACAAGGAAGTAGAAAAATTGGTGCCCTCATACATCGCTGGTGGGAATATAAAATAGTGCAGTCACTGTGGAAAACATTTTGGTGCTTTCTCAATAAAGTAAATATAGACTGACTGTACGAACCAGTGGTTGTACTCCTGGTCTGTAAACAAAAGAACTGAAAACACTTGTTGACACAAAACTTTATACATGAATATTCAAAACAGCATTGGTCATAATAGCTAAAGAGTGGAAACAACCCAAAGTGATGAATGAATGATGTGTGGTGTATTCACACCATGAAATGTATTATTTGGCAAAAAAAAAAACAAAAAACAAAAACGAATACATGCTATTACACAGATGAACCTTGAAAACATCATGCTAAAGTGAAAGAGCTCAGCCAGAAAAGGGCACATATTAAATAATTCTGTTTATATGAAATACCCAGAATAGGCCAATTTATTAAGCAGAAAATAGATCAGTGGCCGCTTAGGGCTTGACAGTGGGATGAACTGGGAACGTGTACTGACTGCAAATAGATATGACATTTGCTTTAGTCGGGGACAGACACAAATGTTCTGAGATTAGGTTGTGGTGATGGCTGAACAATCCTGGGAAAATGCAAACAAAGTTCAACACTGAATTGTATACTCTGGGTGGGAAACTGTACGATATGGGATTGTATCTCAGTCAAGCTATTTAAGTATTTTACATCAATTACATAAATTAATTCCTCAGAGCTACACTGTGAGGTAGGTTTTTAATTATTATCCCCCTTTTTAGATGAGAAACATCTCATCTAAAGCTCAGAAAGGTCCCACTCTCTACTCAGATAAATCAGGCCCTCCTGGTATAGGTGTGGCTGGGGTTCAGGCTTCCAATTCTAAATTCTGTGCTCTTTTCACCAAATCAACACCCTGCCCTGGTGGTGATCATCCAGAAGGGAGAGAGGATATGAAGGTCGAGGCTGAGGGCTTCTCCCTTTTAATTCCGATTTACTTCTTTTTGGTTCTTTGGGCACCCCCATGGACACTTCAATGTGGGAGTGAGCACCTAATATGTATGATTTCTGAAGGTGTAAACATAGCATCTTAGGGATCCCTTCCTCCTTCCCTTGAGCCAAACTTCAGCCTCAATACCTTGACCTGTGAAATTGACATGGGTTGTTCACATACTGCAAATCAAAGTAGACCTGGAACCCACCTTGTTTCAGTTTCTTCTTATATAACATCCCCTTCACCTCACCACAGGTCACAGGAAGTATTTGAGAGCGAAAATCCACCATATAATCTGTGTGACTTCTTGACCCTGAAAGAGAAGATTTCTTCATTCTACTTCATTGTGCAAATCAACCTTGTTGATTTTGTTCCTATAAAGATATAGAGGTGCTTGGGGAAATCTATTCCACAAATGTCTAGAGTCAAAGTCTTTTTTCTACGTGACATTTTTGATACATAACGACAAAATGTCTACCTTTATCTTACCCCTCAAATCCAACACAAAACAGAATGCTTTTTCAGAGAAATCAGGCTTCAGGAAAACTGCCTTATTCTCAATCATTTCAACCTTGTTGGTTCTTCTATGACATTGAAACACACAACAGCTGCCATGTTCTGAAGGGAGCTGTCCAGCCACACTATTTTACTGCAGTTAGGTAACCGGAGACAAAGTAGCAGACTGCACTAATGTCTTCTTGATTGAGATCTGACTGACTGAGCAGAGAGAGGGTAATGAATGACAGGCTAACCTAATGGAGATGACGTCTGCCTTCTAGTCTTGTTCTCTGCTTTGCTTCATTTCTCTCTCACATCAGCTTTCTCCATAGCTAAAAGAGGAGCTCAGGAAACTCTAGAATAATCTGCACACTGCATGAGGAAAGGCAGCTGGAGACCTGACTCCACAAAATCAGGGGTGAAAAGTCTTCAAATGAACTAACTCAAGGAGGATGTGTAGCTGATGCTGTCCTTCCAGCCAATGTTTTAGAGCCAAGATGGGAGGTGGGGGCCTGTCCATGGTCCAGTTTTGAGCCAGGTAGACTATCAGAACTGCAATGAACTGAGAGGGTTGGCCTAATTCACTCTCTTGCTTTACAGATGAAGAAACTGAGGCAAAAGAAGTCTCGTGACAGGCCCAAGCCCACACAGTCAAAAGTAGAGAAAGACACAGACTACTACTGACCGCTACTCTTGGCTGGTGTGCAACCTGTGACTCTTGATGTAGCAAGAGAAGGATCGGCTAAATAATTTGTGGGTTGTATGGCAACAGACAATTTCCAGCTTGGAAGTTGTCAGTTCAGTGGGGACAGCATTCCTGTAGTGGCCCCTGGACCTGCAAGTCCTGGTCACCAAGTTACTTGTTTATGGGATTATCCTCTTTCTCTCCCTGACATAGTTTGAAAATGACTCAAATTGTATACATCTCTCAACAGCTACTAAAGCTGCAAAGCAGTTAGGGAAGTGGGTTTATTGCTAAAATCACAGAGCACAGGAAAATAGCTGTTTAGTTACTGAAGTTATTCCCCTTTTCTTCTTTACCTTTTGACCGGACTCTTTTCCGTGAGGCTCTGTCACCATGAGTTGAGTAAACAGGAGGCCTGCCTCTCTTTTTCCCTGAGAAAATAGAAAAACATAATCACTGAATGCATTAGTGCTTTCCAAAATTTCCATTTAAATATAACTTCCCCAAAGTCTGTCTAATGGATGAAGAAAAATACACAATCCCTAGTTTTAAGATACCAAGAATTAGATAGGTCATCTTATGTTCATCTTGTATTTTATTTGTCATATCTCACATTAGTAAAACAAACAAGTGAAATCAGCATTTCATTTATACCTCAAACAACTATGTGTCAAGTGTTTAATAGGTGCCAATTGTACATCTATTAATTGACTTAGTCTTCTCAACAAACATATGAAATCAAGATGATGATCACTGCCATTAAAGAAACTAAAATATTCAGGGAAAATTGAGACAAAAACTACAAAATTAAGTGAAGGAATTTCAGGTTTCTTCTTGCAGAGAAATAGAAATGGAAGTTCTGTGAGGGAAACTCTACGGTGAGCTTCACAGGTGAGACACATGTTACACATCACCTTGAATGAAGTTATTTATACATCTGTGCTGAAAGCAATAGTAAATAGTAAACCAAAGGCTTTGTCCACCTGGGTTTTGACAAAGATATTCGAATCTAAGAAACTAACCAGAAGAAGGCTAACCTAAGAAGAATGGGTAGAATTGAGTCTTCTAAAATCTTAATTTCAAGCAGTTATTAAGGATTGACCTGGTAGATGTTGCAGCGAGGAATGTTCTTCCTTTTTAAAGTTTTGGCTATGGATGTACATCTCAGTGTTTTCTATCATGCAAATGTGGTTTATTTTCTCAGACAGAAGGATAAATTCCTTTTCTCCTCTCTGTGTTCAATGCCCTATCACCTGGTGGTACTGGGTTAGGTTATTTAGACCCCACAAGGAAATATTTTCTAGACTACCCTGTCCTAAGTGCTGTAAAATGTCAGCAGGTTACAAGCATATTAGACCAGCAAAGTAAAAAGAATCTTTCTTTCAATCAAACCTAAAATGGACCAATTGCTTGGTTAGTAATTCCACCTTCTGGTCTTTAGCCTAAACAACTACTGCGAGGGTTTTCATCTCTTCAAGACCAAAATGGCCCCATGTACAAATATTGATAATTAGACCTTATCACAACATCAAACAAGCCACAGACTTGCAAGTTGGCTCTCTGTTTTAACTTCACCAAGATAATAGCAGTTCAAATGAGGGTCTACAAAGATTTATGAATTCAATCTATAAAATCTTCTGTAAGAAGGTGGAAGATTTGGGTAATACTAGCCATAGGGTAAGGATAACTACAAAAAAAAGGTGGAAATATGGTTCTCAAAAAGGCAGATTAATCTCTTTGCCCCATCTTGCTTCCTCTCTCCAGAAAGTGGGGTCACCAGGTGATAGAAGGTCATCGACCCAGGTATGGTTCTCTAAGGGGCCCTCCTCGCCTCCTCTCCACCCAAGATGCCAAAGCAGTTATGGACTCTCTCTGCTGCTCTCCCTCATCCCTTTCCTGAAGGCCCATGCTCACAGCCCAGTAAGAAGAGAGCCAGACAGGGGCGCCTGGGTGGCGCAGTTGGTTAGGCGTCCGACTTCAGCCAGGTCACGATCTCGCGGTCCGGGAGTTCGAGCCCCGCGTCAGGCTCTGGGCTGATGGCTCAGAGCCTGGAGCCTGTTTCCGATTCTGTGTCTCCCTCTCTCTCTGCCCCTCCCCCGTTCATGCTCTGTCTCTCTCTGTCCCCAAAATAAATAAACGTTGAAAAAAAAATTTAAAAAAAAATAAAAAAAGAAGAGAGCCAGACAGCTTATTCTTGCCTCTCCTAACTGCCAGTCAGGCTTGACACTCAAACTCTAATCACAGTCTTGAACAATCCAACAAATAAAAAGTTCTTTCTTGCTCTCTGTCTCTCGCTGGTTACATCTTTCCTGGAACTAGTGGCTTTGTTAGATTTACCTTTCATCAAACCTGTAAGGCCTAATATTTTTAGGGAGAAAAAGGAAATACATTGAAGGCCATTCTAGTCTGTGGAGCTTTTGGCATAAGGAGATTTGGATCTTAAAGCCAACTAATTCATAATACAGCAGCACTATTGTGTTTTACTTTGAAAACAGACTGACTAAGCAAGACAGGATGTAACTATTTTTTGTGTTCCCAGTTTGTAATACCTGTTTAATAATAAAATCCCCCACCACAAACTCTAATATGGCAGTCAGAATATAATTTAAGGTTATTTTTTTTAATTGTTATGCTTGGTATTAATTAATCTCTAATAGTAAGTGGGACAGAATTTTAAATTTTTTCCTGCTTTCCCAAAGTTTTAGAAGAAGTTTCAATAGCTGGGAACAATTCACTAAGTGCTAATGGGGGTAACTAACTGTCCCAGTCTACCCAGGACTAAGGGGTATCCGGATTCAGGATTTTCAGTGGCAAAACTGGGACTCTCCTGGGCAAACCAGGGTGAGTTGATGGTCTCAGTTTCAAGCTATTCACAGAGGCAATGCACCAAACCACCTATGTGACCATACAAAGTATTGGGGGAACAGGTTACCCCAGCTCTGGCTCTTCACTCACATCCAGGCAGCAGCAGAAGGCCTACATTTCTCTCCAAAGAAGTCAAGCAGTGGCACCAGACCACACTGAGAAGCTGATGAAAGAATCTTGTGGAGGAAAGAGCTAGTGACTGTGTACCCTGCATTCCCAATGTTATCTCAGAGCTGCCTCTATCACGTGAGACACTTCCATATTCTTATCTCTCTTCTCTCATCCGTCCCCCCTAATCATGGAGGGGCCCAAACCAGCAGCTCTTGACTGGGCGGGCAGAGCGAAGAGAGAATGTGAGAAGAATCTGACCATGCCACTTCTGCACTGCAGGTGCCCCAGACCAACGTTTGCTCAGGCTGAAGGAGGGGAAGCACTTTGACATGGAGAAAACATTGACATTTTAATGTAGTACAGAAAGGATTCTCAACTAATGGAAAGAGTATTTCACTCTTGGAACAAGGAAAAAGAACGCCATCAGGCATGCCCAAGAGAAGAAAAACTCATCCAGAAGGTAGACTTGAAAGAACAGTGAGAAAATGAACTTGCTTTCCATTTGTAATTTACCAAGTCTGGCCATTTCCAGAAGCCAATGATGTAAAGTAAAGAAGTTTCCATGAAAAGCAGATAAAACTCAAGAAAAGGATTTTAGGTCCTGGGCAAATAAAAACTATAATATAAATGCAAGCAATTTATAACCTTGGCTCCAAATGGGTTTGTTTGCTTTCTAGATTTCATAGCTTCCAATTTGACTGGTAATGTTGGCTAGTAAAAAATTAAGAAGGATCTATGTTCCTCAAAACCTTAGCAAAATTCGCATTTGCCCCTGAGGCCAAGTGTAAGTGGCACAAACTTTATCTTACCCTTGATCTTGGCAGGTTCTCGCAGATGCATTTTCCCCTTTTTCCCACTGGAGACCAACTGGCCAGGAGTGTTGCTGCTCTCTAGGGGATAAGCAGCGGAAGATACAGAGTTGGACAAAACAGCAGTTGACATGAGAGACCAAAAGCAAGTGAGTGAACACCAGATTCAATTCTGAACCCCCTTTCACTGTTCACTCAGACAAGAAAGCACGTTAATGGTAAGGGATCTCAAAGAGAAGTCTAGTACATGCTCCACTTTTAGGAGGACTTATGAATGACATATAAGATTTCATTGTATTTTGGAAAGAAATGGTTTAGAATTTATCTATGTACACAGAGACCTAAATGAAAATGTATGATAATTAAATCCAAAAATTTGGCATTCAGAAAATAAGTGTTCTTAAAATGGATGCAACCACTTTTGTTTTTCTTGCCCAACAAAATTGTACACATTCGCCAACAGGGAAACCGTGTAAATTGAGAAGAACATCGGATATAGAGATTGGTGAAAATTAATAACTTTCAATTGGACTCTGAAATCTTACTCTATGGATCTGGTTCAAAATTGGCCATCATATGGAAAATGAGGTCTAACTCTCATTGTCTAAAAGAAAAGAGTTCTTTAAACCACTACTGAAACAAAAGATTTCAGGGGTCCAATTAGAAGTAGTACATATAGGGGTGCCTGAGTGACTTGGTTGAGTGTCTGACTGTTGGTTTCAACTTGGGTTGTGATCCTGGGGTACTGGGATCGAGCCCTGCATTGGGTTCCATGTTGAGTGCAGAGCCTGCTTGGGATTCTCTCACTCTCTGTTTCTCTCTCTCTCTCTCTCTCTCTCCCCCCACCCCACATGTATGCTCTCTTTCTCTCAAATAAAACTACAATAGAATTCAAAAAAGAAGTAATACATATATACTACTGGAAATTTAGAAAATGAAAATTGTATGAAACATCACCATTCTAGAGAGAGCCATAATTAACTTATTCAACAATATTCCCCTAAGCTTTTGTCTTTGTATATTTTACTATTTATTTGCTTTTAAATGTTTATTTATTTTGAGAGAGAGAGCATGTGTGCACATGTGTGCACATGAGCAGGGAAATGGCAGAGAGAGAGAGAGAGAGAGAGAGAGAGAGAGAGAGAGAGAGAGAGAATCCCAAGCAGGCTCTATGCTGGCAGTGCAGAGCCCAATGTGGGCTCTGAACTGAAATCGAGAGCTGGATGCTTAACTGACTGAGACACCAACGCTGTCCCTTTACTATTTAAATACTTTTTCATTACAAAATTTGAACGTGTTTAATATTTCCAATGTAAACACATGCATTTAAAAACCACAAATAAAAACACACCTCTACTGCAATGACCATATATATGCAACTACTGCTTATATTTTTATTGATGAACATCTACTGATTTTTCCCCTATATCTCTCTCCATACAGATTAATATGTACAAATAAGAATTTGTAGACAGATAAAAACACATTTGTATAGTTACATGTTTTTGCTTTTTACCATGTGCACACATGCGCACACACCTACACAGTCTGCTTTTGCATTTGTCTTTCTGTGGAACATCTTACCAAGTTAATACAAGTTTCTCGAGCCAGCAGAGAAGCCACATATTGAGGATGGCAGTGTCTCCCTGAATCATTTAGCTCTGGGTGATTACATGTTAGAGAACTAAACGATTTTGTGGAAGCCACTGTGTTTTCAGGCCTCTGTTAATAGTGGCTTAGCTTAGGTCCTAAGGACACCACTGCTAGGAAGCAGCTCAAGTGCTTACCTTTTTGGGGTAAGTTTCTCTGAAATTTCCTTTTATGTCTTGTCCAGCAATGGCCTTTCTTTTTTCCTTCGAACAAAAGAGAATAAAGTTCATCATTCAGAGCTGTAAATATAATTCTCAAAGCCATATGTGCTGATAGTTTTCATGTACTTTTACAGGCCACAGAACAGGGCAAAATTCTTAACTACAAGCACAGCAGTGTGAGGCTGATTTCAGAGTTCTGCTTTATTCTGCACGGACTTGGGAGACTATAGGAGATGACCTTCCTTTGAAAATTAAAAAAAAAAAAACCCACTAAAATTGGAAAATAAATTCCTGCTGGTGCCTTCACCTGAATGATCATTGTTGTGGGTATATAGCAGTATGTTTCCTCTTCAAGTGTCTTTCTGGTACATTCAAATGTGCAATAAGGAGCCACACTCCTCACAGCTGGATCGTGTCACGGATAATCCGCCGTGCTGGGGATTCGGAGGCATTCTCAGCTTTGACGTGGAGACTTAAGCAGTCTCCGTACGTGCAGTTGTGACCCAAATCCTCCCACTTACATGCCATCTAATGCTCGAAGTTCCGGGAGAATGTAAAGAAACCGCAGCGGGTTATGTGTTGTGTTTTGCATTCTTGTGAATGATATGAAAATACAGGCACGTGAAAAGACCGTTGGCACTGGGTAAACAGAGCTCGTACCTTGTTACTATTGTGAAATAACAATAGCCAACTACTAGATTTTTACTGCTAAGGGTGAAGACCCAATCCATGGAGGAGGCCTTCCAACTCCCACTTGAGATTTCCATTCGTAGGTGGGTCAACTCACACTCTGGGACTTAAAGGCAGGAAGGGCCTTGCTCATCCAAGGAAATGGTATGTTCAAGAATTCAGGGGTCTTGCCCCATTGGCACCTCAACTTTCCATGACCCTTTACAGCCCTCTGTAGGGGCTACAGCTGCATGCCAGGCTTGTGACTCCTCCCAGAAACTGCCCAGTTTGTCTCTTGGTGGGGAGAGCCACATCCCAAGGGGCTTTGCCCCTAACTGCTCCCAGCACACTAATCAGGCCTTGAGGCCTTTTGGGCCCATGGGTGGTGCCTCAACACCATCCATGCCTCAGCTTACAGACCAGTTGACTCTGGCCACACCACGGTGACTCTAGAAACTCACAGGTGTCATGAGAGTGACATGAACCATTTGTAGTCTGGCAATGGTGTGCCCTTATCCAAAAAGCTACTTCCAATACACAGATTGTCTGACTCTATGTCCCTCAGCTTTTCCTGTCCATGCACTTCTAGAAGGCTCTTTGGTCACTGAAGGCAGCTGTCCCCAGAAAGGATCGGCTTCATTCCTGCATCATGAACAGGATCAAAGCAGTGGAGGATTAATGGTGTTAGATAGACCAATTCTGAAAATTCAGGATTCTGTTCTGCCTGTTCCTGGAGACGATGCCTCATAGTTTCCCCTACCAGCCTAGAGGGCACAGCCTTCAGAGAGCCCAGGGGATTCAGATTTAATTCTGATTACATTTTATGCAAATGCCTTTACTCCACTTGTTTCTGGCCATCTGGATAAAAGGTCTGAGTGGGAATAGGAGATGATTTGGAAAGGAAGATGATGTTCCAGCCACCTGAATGGTACACACAGATTTTGTGGCAATAAAGGAAGAGCAAAAATCCAGGCATCTGAAGAGGGAACCTGGGAAACCCTAGTAAGAATGGAGGAAGGAGGAACATTAATGACATCTGCCTTGCAGAACTATCCCGAGCCTACCACCAGAGAGAAACCACCCTGGTACGTGCCTCTTACCACAGAGATGCTGAGTCTGCCATTCTGCATCAGACACGAGAAAACAGAGACAGGCCCCAACTTCTGCACATCCCGTGCAAGATCCCTCTGGACATCATCCCCACCTCCACTCTCGGTCATTGGGGAAGGGAGACAGATGCCACTTGGTTGGTATGATGGACAAAGAGGACAGATTAGATGGACTGTCCTCAGGAAGTTCCCCCCAGCCAAACCCTACCCCCAAATCAAGGACTCAATGCAACAAATGGAACTGGGAAGTCTAAGGTTTATAGCTGGCCAGGGGCCCACGTTGGAGGCACTGTCCATCTTCCCTTGGCTGATGTATGTTCCTCAACAACTGCAAACATTTCCCTTCCAGGGCCACCACGTGTGCCCATGGGATTGCCCTTTTTGTGTGAAAACCAAGCATTCACTTGCCTCCTTATGCAAACATGGTAAACTATAGCTTAGGCTACAAATTTAGTGGCTTTAAACAACACAAAACTATTATTTCACAGTTATGTCAATTAGAAGCCTGACAAGAGTCTCTCTGGGCTAAAATCAAGGTTCCAGTAGACCTTCATTCCTTTCTGGAGGCTTTAGAGTAGAATACATTTCCTTGACTTTCCTAGTGTCCAGAGTTCATCCATATTCTTGGCTCCTTTCCTCCATCTTCCTCCTCCTCCAGCCAGCAATATGGCATGTCTCGGTGACTATCTTCCATAGCCACCCTTCTACCCCAACAGCCAGGAATAACCTTCCATGTTTCAAAGCCTATTCCATTATATTGAGTGTACCCAGATAGTCCAGAATAATCTCACCTTTCGAGGTCCTTCGCTTAATTATATCTGTAAAATCTCTTTTGCCAGGTCAGATAACAGATTACAAATTTCAGCAATTAAGATATGGACATCTTTAAACAGACATCCTATTATTATCTCTTATTATTGTAAATAATAATAATGCTAGCATTAAAAAACTCATTTCTAACATCAAAAGCAACTAAAATCTTATGCACGCTTACTTCTTTTCCTCTTGAGTTTTCCCGAAGTAGAGTTGTTTCTAAGATCCACAGTATCTAGAATCACAGGTGAGGGTGAGGAAACGGAAATTAGTCAATAAAAGTTACCAATGTTAGGATTACTCAAACTGCAGAAGGTTTGGATTTACAAAGATGTTTGGGTTTATCATTTCTCTCGTCCTTCTAAAGGGACTAAAAACCTACTGACTTTAGAAGGAGTCCAGAATGAGCCTTCCTTTATTTCTCAATAGTAATTGGAAAAACACTCTTAAATACCTATGTACTTCAGTCTACTCAGAGATGTTTGTCTAGGTCTTAAGATTTTTGTGAGGATTAAATAAAATCTTATGTCCAAACACGTATAGGAAATCACTCTGTAAACCAGTGACATGCTAGAGGGCATCCATCAAAAATATATGCTAGGTCAAGAATAGTCTTTCCTCATGACAATTAAGTGGCACGATCAGTTGTCTTTTGAGAGTTTTCTAAGGTTGTGACAAAATGACACTATTATCTACTAGCAGAAGTATGGTTGGCTTTCTTGGGCTCCACAGGAGATTGGCTGTGACAGGGTGGAAATCACTGTATAAATACAAGCCTTTATGATTAAGACTAAGGTAGTCAATGAGATACTGCCATCTTTAAGAGCATATTTCCACCACATCATTCATGCATAATCAGCAGGGACCATCTTGTTAAACATGACTTTATAATAATCTCTTGCCTCTCTATTATTGCCAAAGGGGTCAGGTCGAGCAAAGCAGGGAACAAGATACTGGGATGGGCCAGAACACCTGATACCATCCTACTTGGGTCTGTGGTGCCCATAGAGTCATGCCCACCCCACACCCACAGGTGGCTTTACCTATCATGGCACATGCTTCGCTGTCTGCAGTGCTTGCTTCTGGACTTTCCGGCACATCTTTTGAGAAGCACATAACACAGGTACACTTCTCCTTTCCACGTGCTGGTGGCTCTGCTCCTGGGCCAAAATTGTGATGTATGAAGACTTTTATTTACCCCAGTGATCCCCTTTTCTGTACCTTTCTGGATCTCTACTTCTCTACTTCTTCCTCCGAAACCTTTCATTGGCCCTACCCATCTCTGGCCCTTCCTTTAAGTCTTGCTTTTCCCTTCCTTGTCTTTTTCTCTTTGTCAGCTTCTGTCTCTGGTTTTATTATTCTTTAAGTCATAATTACCTTGTCCATCATAGGGTAGTAGGCTGGAAGGAAGCTCTTCTAATTCCTCCTCACTATTTATTTGGACAGCTTCTAGTTCACCATATGCTAAAGAGAAGCAAGAAAATTACAGTTTGTGGATCCTGAGACAGTGATTAGGGAAGAGTTCTTGGTGCTTTCATGTTGCACCCTGATATTTTGAGTTAGAATGAGCTGCTTTCTGGGAAAAGACTATTCCTGCTCCAATAATCACAACCAAGAGCTGCCAAAGCCATGTTTTTCCTATCTTTTGTACCTCATTCTGCTTTCTCTACTCTTACATTTCTATCTGTAGCTCTAAGAATAAAATAAAAAGATCCTATCCTTCCAGGAAAAAAACCAACTGTTCTTTGAAAATTGTAAAAAGTAATTACCAGAATGAGTTTTAAACTCATCCCATTTGGCCAATCACTATTTACATCACAAACCACATTTAAAGCCAGGCAATTAGTGACAGCTTTACACTTCTGAAAATCAGCCAATCATCAACAACAGCCACTCTCCAGAAAGCCCGTGTCTATGACTAAATGATAACCTAGTTGTAAACTCTCCCTGGTTCTAAAAGTCTGTAGCCCTTGAACTACAGCCTTCCCAAAACTCTAATAAAAGCAATTTTCTTTTTAAAAAAAAATGTGTCCTGTAAGTACAGTACCTGCTTCCACCATGTGCCTTGCTCAGCAAACAATAAATCCCTCTTTTAACTTCAGATGTTGTATGATGGTCTATCCCTTCAAAAATGGAGTTCCCACCACGACCATCCTGAAGAGTCTTGTTTAGGGATCTCCTGTGGGACCCGTGGATCAATAGGTGTAAATCCACAGCCTCTTGTGCCCAACTCAGATGGTCTTCCTCATCAATCCATCTCAACAGTGACTTGAGCTCTGACTTGTTTCACTGAGTTCTTACTTCTGAATTAATTTTATTGTTTAAAGATGTGTATGCAATTAGATGCAAAGTAGTTAGACATTTTGGTTTGGAGGTACAGCAGTTAGCAAATATTCTGGTAATGTTTTTATTCTCCCACTGTTTCACTTACTCTCACTTTTGTCTACTTTTCAAAAGTCTTATCTTATGTGTGTTTGCTCCTGATTTTCTTGTGCTTCTTGAATGTTAGAAGAAAGTGATCCAAAGCAAACAGATGGAGGCATAGACCTGATAAGTCCCCTATCCAAAGCTAATTAACGGATGTGGGTCTATTAGACAGTAGCCAATTTGTGCAAATATATTTGGTCACTCTTGGTCTTGAGTCCCCCACTAAAACCTCTTGTCAATTTTTGAAAGTAAGTCATAATCTGAGGTCAACTATTATCATGTAATCGACCCTATGTCCCCATTGTAGTCTTTGCTCTCTGGATGAACCCAATGCCACATTCACCTGCAGGACACCATTTGCATTAATGACTGCATATAGTGTCTTTGTTGCTATTTGTCATAGGTGTATCTTGGCCAAAGCCACAGTCTTCCACTGACAGAACTGTACTTCTTCTTTGTACCTGCAGAATGATTCTTGCACTTATCTTAGTAAATGGCAAAATTTCACAAAAGATGACTTTATGTTTCATTGGGAACTTTGGGCATGTCAAGAGTAAGCAGTGCATTTGATAGTATTTTTTTAATGTTTATTTATTTATTGAGATAGAGAGAGAGTGCTAGTGGGGGATGAGCAGAGACAGACGGAGAGAATCCCAAGCAGACTCAGCACTGTCAGCACAGAGCCAGATGGGGGGCTTGACTCACGAATCGGGAGATCATGACCTGAGCCAAGATCAAGAGTCTGATGCTTAACTGACTGGGCCACCCAGGCGCCCCGGATAGTATTTCCACAAAAGAGAGAGAGATGACCGAAAGTTCCCATGTCCCAACCACTTACTGCTACTTTCAGACCATCATCTAATAGTTTCTTCCTTTTCTTAAAAAAAATCCCTATAAATTTAATAGGTAGAGATATATTCTGCAAATCAAACTACCAGATTAAGTGTACTAAAGAAAGAATAACTTTAGAATTCCTAGAAAATTTTCCTCAGCATTATCAATTTATGTTTTTTTTTAATTTTTTAATGTTTATTTATTTTTGAGAGACAGAGTGTGAGCAGGGGAGGGGCAGAGAGAGAGGGAGACACAGAATCAGAAACAGGCTCCAGGCTCTGAGCTGTCAGCACGGAGCCCAACACAGGGCTTGAACTCACGAACTGTGAGATCAAGACCTGAGTCAAAGTCAGAAGCTCAACTGACTGAACCACCCAGGTGCCTCTACACATAATCAGTTTATAATTGATGTGAACATTAGTACATCTACACTATGCATAACTCAAGATTTGCAAGCAATCAGCAAAGTAGGTATATCTCACTTCTCTGTAGTGCCTAATGCAATTACTATAATCTTTTCTGAAGCCATATTCTTTTCTTTAATACATTTATGCTTAGCTTTGTTTGATGTATGATTTGATGACAATAGCTTACATTATTTACTTGGGTAAGTCAATGACTTGTCTGGACAGTTATTTTCCAGAAATGTACTTAAGTCTCATTGTGGTAGGCATAGTTCTCAATGTCCCCTTGGCTCCACTTCCCTGATCACAGGAACTGTGAATATCATGAGATATTACCCCTATTATTAGGTTATGCTATATGGAGGAGTCGATATTAAGAAAAAGAGATTATCAAGACATGAGATCATCAATGCTGGTGAGGATATGGAAATAAGGAAGCTTGGTGCACTGTTGGTAGGACTGTAATGTGGTACAGCCAATATGAAGGACAGTATGAGAGCCTCAAAACATTAAAAGTAGAACCACCATTATCATCCAGCCATTTCACTTCTGGGTATATATCCAAAGGAAACAAAATAACTATGTCAAGGAGATATCTGTGCCCTCATATTCATTGCATTATTGTTTACAATAACCAAGACATGGAAACAACCTAAGTGTCCATCAACAGATGAATGGATAAAGAAAATGTGGTGGATACACACACACACACACACACACACACACACACACACACACGAATATTATTCAGCCATTAAAAGGGGGGGGGGGGAATCCTGCCATTTGCCCTTCCTTACATGATTCGCTTTCTGGTGGTGAGCTCCAGTCTTCCTGGGGGTCTTCTTCATAATACATCTCTAAACAGTCACTGCTACTGTCTGTTGAATAGAATAAAATCCATTAGCGAATCCGGCATATGACCAATGGAAACCATAGTAGAAAAACTCATCCTGAGAAAAAAGACCACCAAGGAGGCTCAAGTATCTTCCAGGTGGGAATGTCCCTGCCCTTATACCCTCCTGCCTTTGAGTTCACCTGAGCTGGGAGTTGACATAGCTCATGCCACTATCACCAGAGGCTGAGAATGATCACCCATCTCCCTCCCATCCCATACACCTAATTCTCTATTTTTGATCCTTTTCACTTGGCTCTACACATTCCTTCTGTATGGGTAAGTGAAGGGGAACAGTGGAGGTGGGGAGAAGTAAGGGGAGATTTTCCTACTTGCAGACAGAGAAACAAAGATTCAGTGAAATGGGAGTTGAAATTATAATCACCTTCCCGGGGCGCCTGGGTGGCGCAGTCGGTTAAGCGTCCGACTTCAGCCAGGTCACGATCTCGCGGTCCGTGAGTTCGAGCCCCGCGTCAGGCTCTGGGCTGATGGCTCAGAGCCTGGAGCCTGTTTCCGATTCTGTGTCTCCCTCTCTCTCTGCCCCTCCCCCGTTCATGCTCTGTCTCTCTCTGTCCCAAAAATAAATAAACGTTGAAAAAAAAATTTTATAATCACCTTCCCCATCATATAGTACTTGGCTGGGCACCTTCTCTGGTGCTTCTTCACTGGTCATTTGAGGAGATTCAGAATCACAGGACCCTGAAGGGAAACAAGGAAAGGAAGCAAGCCAAGATTTTCAGAGCACAGGTGAACTGCCCTTTGGGAAAAGGGACATCTGCTTCAAGGACCCCATCTGAGATCCAACAGAGCCCTGCTCTGCCTCTGTTTCCATCTCCATCACCTAACTCTTCTGCTCTCTGCTTCTCTGTTTCCTTCCCATAGATCTGCCTCCAAATATTTCTGCTTCTGCACTAGGAGAATATTTGTGCATCTTTGATTTTGTGGGCTCCATTCCCCTGACTTCTATCTCTTTACTTTTCCATCAGTTTTTCCTCAATAGTGACCTTGATCTTTTCTTTTCTGCTTATTCCTCCTAGCTCTGCTCTTCTAGGTCTCTCTAATCCCTATAGCAGGATCCATTCCTTCTGTCACTGTCTCTCTTGACTTCTTCCCCTCCCTAGTGGCATTCTTTATTAGTGAAGTGGAAGTCTCTCTCTCTGCATTAGGCCTTGTTCTGGTCCCCTTAGGAGCCACAGGTATCCCTTTGGACTCTTATGTGTGTCCACCACATTGACCCCTGCTAGCCTCACACAGCCACTACCTGCAATGAGATGCTCAGGGCACAGGTCTTTGCTCTTCCTCCTACTTGATCTTTGGGGGAAAGAACAAGTATCCTTTGTCTGTGCTTCCATGTCTTATCTCTAAGGAAGAATAGCCACAGTTTCCCTAGCTAAGTCCTAAAGTTTTCTGAGGAAATCTCGCTTGCCCAAGTCCTTTGAAAAGAAAAAAGTGCAACATAATCCAAAACCTGATGACAGATATGTGACAAAAACTGTAATTTGGGCTGGAGAGCCCTTGGTCTTTCCTCCTGGAAAGTAGATCTCAGAACCACATTTTTCTGAGGCCTACCCAAGGTTATGACAATATAATAATAATATTAAGCACTAGATAAATACATAGTTTTAATTCTTTATAGAAAATAAGGGGTGGGAAGGGGTTAAAATCACAATATTGAGTCTTTTGTATAAATAGACATAAAGAGTATGAAGGAAAAAGATGCTGTCTTCCCAGTATTTACTGGGATATAGTAGATATTCCCAGTATCTACTATAACATTAAGAGGGAATGCATCTATTCCAACAATAAAGGCCATGTTGCTCAGCTCTGAATGCAGCCACCTGATACCCTACAGCCCAGAGCTGGCCATCCCTTTCTTACCTGGCCCACATGTTGATGGGGAGCTCAAGACTTCCTGAGGCTCTTCTTCATCACTGATGTCCCAGATGGCATGGCCATGCTCTGCAGGAAGGAATGATACCCGCCAGCCATTTCAGTACACAACCAGGGGAGATCACGGTGAGAAAACTCATAATGAAGACATGGACACTCAGGTATCTGCTAGGCAGAACTGTCCCCGTCCCAAACCATCTGGTCCACCTCTGGGCTCACCTGGCTTGCAGGTTAACTTGATCTTGTCACTATCATCAGAGCCTGAGGACCATGTACCATCTTCCTTTGTGTACATCTAATTCTCTCTTACTTCTTCCCCTTTCCCATTGCCCCTGCTCACTACTTCTGTCTCTGCCCTTGTCTCCTGCTACCAGTGTCTCCACGTGCTTCTCTGTGTTTGGATGTGTTTCTGTCTCTTCTGCTTCTGTCTTTGTCTCTTGTGTCCCTGATACTCATTAGTGTCTTTATGTCACTCATTCTCTTCTTACTCCCTTCCTTGTGCTGGCCATCATGAGAGGCATCCCTAACATAGTGCAATAGGACCCGATCATGGGATGGGTTATGGAGCAGACTAGGCCAAGACAACACCACCAAACACCCGGAAAAGTTGCTCAAAGGCCCACATATAAAAGAAAGATCAGAATATCACAATCGCTAAAAATATTTACACTATCATTAGCGATGAGGCAGAAGAAATAGGGTGGCGCCCTACAGTGAATGGGAGACACAGGAAATCACAGGAAGGACAACTGATTTAATTCTAAGGCAACAAATCTCACTGTGTTTATATGGGAAAATAATATGATCTGACTGACATCTTGCAAATAACAATCATGCTAAAGTGGAGAAAATGGGTGGGATGGGAGCAAGAGGAAATGGGACATTCATGTTCCCTTGAATGAGGGAGCAAACCCTGGAGAAGGAGTTTCTAGTTTCACAAAAGAAGCTGTTGGTTTCAATTTGGGAAGTGTCAGTTCCTGAAAGTCATCCAGATGGAGAAGACCTTGTGATAAATGCCTTCAGGTACATATATGGATGACCTTGGGATTCAGGTGTGCCTAGCAGGCATGCATTTGAGACTCATTCTGGTACCTGAGAGTAGCTGAGACTGACAGGGAGAGGGATATTGCTCTCCCAGTGTGCCGGGCACTACTCTCTTACTAGGGAGATTAAATCTGAAGACTCACTACTGAGATAGACCCCATTTGCTGGAAGATGCTCCTGTCTAGACTCAAACATCAGTGTTACAAGATCCCAGCTTCTTCCCTCCCTATACAGCAATTTTCACTCCTTATTGACTTTTAAATTATTTTGATATAACTCTCTACATAGTTCCTGTTGTGCTTCCGTCTGCATTATTATTATTTTGGTATTTACTTGCCAGATGATTATATAATGTCTCTAATTTTCATCTCCGTATCTCATCTCTTAGTGAGCTTATATCCTTTCCATGTTGCCTTTCGCTTTCTCCTTTTCTATCTCTGTTTCTCTGAGTATTATCTTTCTGGATGCCTGTAAAATTTCCATCATTTTATCTATTTTCCTCAGTCTCACAGATGCTTCCCCCCGAATTGACAAAAGTTCTTCCCTCTTGACATGGACCACAGCACCATATGGCTTTCTCTTAACAGCTCTATCCTAACAGTCTCCCAACAGACCTTCTACAGTGCAAACCTTGCAATCACTCACAAAACTTATTTCCATGTTCCTGGTACTTCCAGAAGTAGGCTGAAAACGATCTCATTGCCTCAGCTGCCAGAGCCTGCTGGTATTTGGATTTTCATGGGCGTTTAATAAAATCACCCAGGTCCTTCTGTTCTGGTACTGTAGCCTACCTTTGCTATATCCTGTCTCCCTTTGTTCTCCAGGCAGGAATACCCTCTCCGCTCAAGAGCTCTGCTCACTGTTATCCTTAGTCTCTCTCTCCCAGTTTTGAAAAAAGCAAAACAGAAAATGGACACGGGGCCATCTGCATGTATGTGAATATGAAGAAGAGAATGGTAGGATGGGCGAAAGGCAAGATTTTTCTTTGTGCTGATTAGAAAATAAAGATTTATTGAGGTGGTTGGGAATTTAAATCAGAATTACCTTCTCCCTCTTCTCCAGGTAGGCTGGGCATCTCCTCTGGTTTTCTTTCATTAGTCATTTGCAGAGCTCTAGAATCATAGGTCACTGTGGAGAAACAGGGACATGATGGACCATGGAGGGCAATGGGAGCAAACCTCAGCATGTCCGTGCCCACCAGGATGGGACAGTGAGCGCCTGCTCCATGCCACCCCTGGGAGGCTGTCTTGTTCTACTTTCTGCCATCTTGTTGCACTTCCTCTGTCCACTTCTCAGGGTCCTACCTGCATTTCTGTTTCCTAGTAGTGTATCTCTTCCATTGTCTGGACTCCTCCCCCATCTCTTGTTTTTCGCTCTTGTTTTTGTTTTTGTCTTTCAGTAATAATGCATCTCTTTTCTCCTATTACCCTTTTGAGCTTTCTTACTCTAGATGTCTTCAAGTCCAAGTGGTTGAGTCCATTCCCACGCTTTCTCTCCCCACCAATGTTAGTTTTTTCCTTAATGAAGGTAATGAGGGTCTTATGTTGGAACCAGTTTCACTCCTTTGGGGCTCACCTGTTAGGGCTCCTGGGGCTTCCTCTTCATGTTCCCTTTGTGCCCCCACCCTGACTTCCAGGTGGTTTCCCTATCACTGTCACCCTCAGTGACACACCCACTGCTGCCCACTCTTCCTTTTCTGTTTTGCCCTTGCAAAAACAACCAGTGTGCCTTTCTGTGCTTTCTTTCCCTGTCCACAAAACAGAGGTTACAACAGTTTGCCTGCCTGTGTCATAAGGTTTTACAAAGGTAAAAGGAAGCCTCTCACAGCCCAGTAATGTGACAGAGATTGTCAGAAACCTTGCACACTTTGTCTCCCACACTTTGTTTTCTCTCTCATTTTCACCCTTCCTGCATGTGTCTGCCTCTTGCATTTCTACTTCTGTATCTCACTTCTGGGATGTCTTGGCATTCCTCTTTGTCTTGGTTTGTTTC
The DNA here is from genome assembly GCF_014898765.1 of Herpailurus yagouaroundi. Taxonomy (NCBI): domain Eukaryota; kingdom Metazoa; phylum Chordata; class Mammalia; order Carnivora; family Felidae; genus Herpailurus; species Herpailurus yagouaroundi. The sequence goes on from NW_024412433.1 coordinate 9,193,930, forward strand.
TTTCCCCAAGTCTATTCCCACCTCCCTTTTTTCTCCTCATGCCTTCCTGATGCTGTGCTTTATGTCTTCTCCCCATCTCTCATCTTGTTGCTTTCTAAGGATCAGAAAAGGCCTCTCTGAGACAGTATCTAATTTCCACATGATTTCACCAAATTAGTGAACAAGAAAACTGTCCAGAATAGTTCCAGTGTCCAAGCACAGGGCCAAGCATGTGCCAAAGCTCAGATAAGCAAGCGTTATCAGAAAATTAAAATCACTGAAAAAGCATTATGCAAATTTTTGAAGTAATTGCAGGGCAGGAGGAGTCATGGGAAGGAAAATTGACTTAATCTCTCTGACAACAAGAAGTTATTGGCTTAATGTAAGAAAGTAGGATAAATCAACCTGCATTTTCAGAGTCCTCTGGTTCACCTGGAGAGATTGGGTGTGATGGGAATATGACTGGGGCAAAGATTTGAGACTAAAGGCTGTTGCTCTGTCTCCAGAGAGAAGAGACATCTGACTGGAGCATTTGTGTTGGGTGTGGAGAGGAACGGATGGGCAAGAGACAAGTTTGAGGTAGAGCTGACTAACCTGGATGACTGATAGGCTGTGTGAGTTGAGGGAAGGGGATCAGTCACTGATGATCCCTAAGTTTCTGTCTGAAGAATGAAACAATGGTATTCCGTACTGAGATAGGGAACACTGGAAAAGAAGCAGATCTGGTGTCAAGAGAGAGGGCACGTGCAATTGTGGGTGTCTTGTATTGAGGTTCTTTGTAAAACTTCCAAATGGAGATGTCCTTCAGACATCATAAGACAAGCCTGGGCAAGACATAGGTGTTTGGGGATCATACGTTGTAGATGGGAGCAGACAAGGCTTCCTAGGGGGAGGTTCACTCTCTCTGAGAATATTACAGGTGCCATACTGGTAACTAGGGACATCATAACCTCAAAACACATTGCTAACATGTTCCACCCCTAGTTCCAGACTTGTTTCTGATCAGCTACTCTTCTCTCAATTCCTACAATGTCCCAAACTGTCTTCTATATCCTTTGTAAACAGTATTCACCTCTGCTGAATTTTCACTCATCTCCGGTAGCTTTTTCTCAATATATAATTTCTATGCCCCTCCTCACCTTTCTATTTCTTAGTGTTCCCTCCTGCCTCTGCATCTTTCTGTCTTAACATCATGTTCTCTACCTGTTTAAGATTATTGAGCTTCTCTCCTTTCTTCCATGGTGCTCATTTCCCTGCTTCTATCTGTTCTCTCTAGTTATTAACTCTGTTTCTAATTTTTCAACCTAAGAATTGAAACTGAAAACTTAAATTTCAGACTTTCTGCATATTTTGTCCACGTCATATTCCTTCTCCCACATTATCAATGTTCTGGACTGTGGCCATTGGCAAACAAGCAGAGATCCTTAATTTTGCAAGGTCCATTTCTAAACTCTTTCACATGAGTTCTCTGTATTGCAATTATACTCATTATGCTCATGTTCCTGGCACAACCTCAGGGAAAATAGGTTGAAAATGATCTCCCCTCACGATAACACATTCCAGCTTAGTTATCTTTAGACTTCATGTCTATTTAGGTAGGATTGTCAATCACTCTGGTCTGTCTTCATTTCACGATTCCATCTATATTTTTCACTCTCCGTCTCTTTGTCTATGTTCTACACCCAAGGAAACAGCAACCAATCTGAGATCATTCTTCACTGCTTGTATCTTTCAAAGGAAGCAACCAGAAGCTGGCCATTGTCTATGTTTACGTGAGTGTGGATGAATGGATGGGTGGATGGATGGATGGAAGGATGAGCAGGGAAGGGGATGAAAGAATAGGTGTTCCTCTGTATTGACAGGAAAATAAAGCTTTGATTAGACAATAACTTATCTAAATCCTAATTACCTTCTTCATCATAAGGTAGTAATCTGGGCATTTCTTCTGATTCTCCTCCTTCATCCCTTTGTAGAGCCACAAGTTCACAGGACGCTGAAGATAGAAACAGGAACATGATAGACAGTTGGCCTGGACTCTGCCTGACATGGCCAATGCTTAGAGAGCATCGGAGCTCTGATGCTCAGAGTGCAGGAGAATGGCTCCTCATGAAGAAAAGTATGTATGTACCGACCGAACTTGCTATGCCTTTTTTTAACACCTTGTTAGGCTCCTTCTCCTTCTCTATCCTTCCCTCTTCTCCCTCTAACTCTGTCCCCACTTGTTGCTGCATCATGAAGTAATGGATCTCTTTGACTATCATTTGCTCTCCCTGACTTTTGCCAACTGTTTGCATTTCTGTCCTTTTGTTCCTCCATGATGTTCTGTATCTCTTTGCTCCAATATCTCCTTATTTATTCTCTTAACTCACTTCCTCTATCTCTGCTATACATAGTTTTCATTAATCATATGCAATGCCTAGGAAGTAAGTTTAAGATTATCTCTCCCCTCCCAAATCCCAACCTGGAAGTATTTAGATTCCATGCACATTTAGATTAAATTGGGCCCACTTAGACAACTTCATTAGTGCCCCCAGTCTGCATTTTTATTATTCTATACATATTATTGTTATATTATATTATTATTCTACCTATATTTATCTATATCCATATATATCCCCCTTACCTCTCACACACCTGAGAAAAAAAACAGGGGCAGTAAAAGTGTGTATTTGTGTTTGGGAGAAGGAAAGGAAGTGTCCCTTGCATACAGACTGACAAACAAATTTAATGAAGTAATTGGCCATTTAAGTCATAATTACCTCCCCCATCACCTGGTAGCAGTTTGGGAATCTCTTCAAAATGGCCACCATTTGTCCACTGGAGAGTGCCATGCTCATAGGAAACTGAAGGGAAACACAGAAATGACCAACCACATATGATGATGAGGGAACAGATCTTAGCACACTGAATTCTGGTGTCAGGGCTCAGGTGAGCTTCTCCTTGGGAAAATAAAACCTCACCTAAGACGATCCACAGCCCTGCTCTGCCTCTTCTTCTGTTATCCTTCACATACCTTCTTTCTCCTTCTTGTCATTCAGTCACCACACACTATTGCTTCTATACCATGAAGGATTGGCCATCTCTGTGAATCCCTAGACTGCCCTACTGGTCTTTTTTCTTCTTCATGGCTCTTCATTGCTCTCTGTAAGTTTCTTTTGTGGCTCAGTTTTTCTTTTAATATCTCTTGCATCCCACATGGTAAGCCTCAATCCTACCAGCCCCTTCTCTTTTTCCCTGCTCCTATCACTGAAATATATTTGTTGGATGAGGATCTTCCTGCACTGGGTCCTGATCCACTCACCTGGGTAGCTGAACATCTCCTGCGTTCTCTGGTGTGAACTCTGCACTGGTGATGCTGGCCACCCTGACCCTCTGCCAGCCCCACATGACCATCACCACGGTCCCTCAACTTGCGTAACAAATTTCAGCACACACTGAAGTGCTTCTATTTATTTATCTATAAAATAGGAAGAAGCAACAGTGTGTCTAAATGCACAAGTTTTGTGGAGGTGAAATGACACATTGTTTGCCAAATTTCTTTGAAAAATCACAGTAACATAATAAAAACTATTTGTCAAAAATTATAATTTAGAGTTGAGAGCAGTTGATCTGAAGGACCATGTTTCTCCTGGGGTTTTCTCTAAACTTAGGCACAAAACACTGTTATCAATAAACAGAATAATACATAGTTTTTATACTCTAGAGAAGCTAAATGCTCAGTTGCTATCAATTCAAGCCTCTACTATGAATAGGTATGAAAGAAATTGCCCTTTCTTCAGCATATTTTTCCTAGAATGTGCACTTGGAAACATTTATGTGACTCATGGGATTCTAGAACACACTGGATCTTTTGACTGTGGCATGTGCTCAGAGTAAAACACATCAGGAAACACCAGCTCAAAATCCAGCCCCCTCACACCCTGCAGCCCAGAACTGGCAACCCCCTGCCCCCACCTTCCTCACTGGGCCCACATCTTGATGGGGAGCTCAAGGCTTCCTGTGGCTCTTCTTCATCACTGGTCTTCCAACAGGACTTGTGGCGTAGACTCTGGGTCTAAAGTTCTCTCTTGTCCAGCAAGAGAGTGGGACGCAGGATTAAAAGCTAGAGATGCCTAATGCCCAGGAAAAGACAAGAGCCCTGAATAAGGGTCCTTGCCCTGTTTTTATTAGGATCAGAAGGCTTACAAACATGGCAATGGACGTGCACAAAGAGACTATGAATCTGTGAATATTAACTTGAGGATGTGAGGGAAGTGGGGTCTTGAAGATATTTAGGGTTAGGGGTTTGGGTTAATACAAAACAAAATCCGGGTGCCGGGCAATTGGGTGGAAGGTTGTTTATAGCTGACATGAGGCACCACTTCTGTTTATCTTAGCTAGCCTAGGGGATGAAACAGGTAGGACACATGACTTCAGGGTTGACAAGGCACCTTTCTTTTGTTAATCATCTCTGCTCTGGGCAACTTCACCCTGCAACTGAAAGCAACACTCTATACCCCAATTTACCTGTTTACCTAACTTGATCCTTCCTGTGAAAGCAGTTTTCTGCTATAGTACTAAATTGGGGGTGCTTCCAACCTGAATATCTAATCTTGTTTATTTCATATACCTATGTTCTATATTGAAGCCTTTGTCCCTCCCTCTCTATACTGGGGCTTCTGCCCTACCTTCTCTATACTTATTTACCTAATCTTGTTTACCCAAACTTGGGTGTGAGCATCCTATGACTTTGTAATTCTTTATGCCTTGTTAACCCATTGGTGTAAGCCTAGGGGATTCCTAAACTTATTCCCAACAGCCTTGTTGTCCTCAGCAGATAGGAATGAAATCTCACAGACATCTCAATTTATGACCAAAGAGAACTCACAGCAAGAAAATAGCAAAAACCAAGTATGCTCCACTCCACAAAACAACAGCCCAGACCTGAGGTTGCCTTCCCTTCAGTAGCTTTCCCTGGAAACAGAGAATAATTCACTCATCATGGGAAAATCTTCCATTTCTTACCCATCGTTCTTTTTCTACTTCTTCTCTTTTCCATGTGATTCTGTCAATCTTACCATCTCTGCCTCTGTTCTGCTGCCATCTCTTGGAGCTTCTCTTTCTCTCATTGTGCTTCTCTCTTGTTCTCTGTTTCTGTGAATTTTTCCATTGTTTTCTCTGAAACTTCTATTCCTTTTCTACCCTTTGTCTCTTGGTTGCTCCTCTCGGTTGTCTAGCTTTCTCTAAAGAAAATCTTCCCTAGGGTGGTATGTTTGAAATAGGATTTACCCAGAGTGGAGAAGGGTAAATAGAGGACAGCAGAACATAAAGACCATCCTAAGTAAGGCATATGAAAAGGCTCAGATATGAAAGAGATATTTAACATTTAAAATTATTAGGGAAGAAAGTTTATTCTATCTTGAAGTAGTAATGTAGGAGGCAGGTGATGAGGATGGAGAAACAGGCAGGTGGCTCACTGTAGATGACCTTGGACCCCATTGAAAGAAACATTTATTTAATCCTTGGGGTATTTAAAAGTAAGAAATACTTCTTATTATTCCTTAGAAGGAAAGTAATACAATTTAATTTTTATTTTCAAATGCCCCATTTAGTTGAAGTGCAAATAATACATTAAATGGGCATAAGTTTGGAGGAAGGAGGTAGGCAGAAGTCTGCCTCTGAGAACAACAATAGTGACAGAGACATAGATTAGAGACTCTGCCCTGGGAATGTGATAGATGGACAGTGGACAGGTGGGAGATATTCCGAAGAAGAAATGACCATGTTGGAGCAGTAACAGGCATGTCATTGAGGGCAAGAGGAGTCTGGGGCAAACTGCTAGGTTTCCAACTTGAAAAAACACGGGTCAGCAGTGATCTATCATGAGGGAAAGAATGCTGAGGAATTGGCTCTAGCTTGAACAATGAAGAGCAAACAATGCTTTCAGTTCTAGAAGTGTCAAGTTTCAGGTTCTTGAGCGAATATCAGTGTAGGGATCTATCATGCCCCTGGTCTTCAGGTCCACGGATAAATGAGCTCTGAAGATAAGCTAGGGTGGAGGTTTGGTCTTGGGAATCACTGGAATGTTCAGGGAGAGGCTTATTCCAGTGTGACATTTTGTAAGTGTCACTTTGATAATTAGGGACAGTTTCATCTGGAAACTCGCAGCTAATGTCGTCAGCCCTTCTGTCCAAAGGTATTTCTATCCAGTGCTCTGGCCTCAAACCTGCAGCATCCCAACCTGTTCCTCTTCCCCCTTATCCTCTGTTTACCTTTCACCTAGTTTGCATCTACTCTCTTTCTCTGCATAAGTGCCTTTGCTTTTCCCTGGCTTTCTCCACTTCCTAGTACTTACTTTCCTCTCCATATTTCTCTTTCCTTATGTTTTCTCTCACTTTTTACCTCTGATCCTTGAGCCATATTTCAGTTTCTCTCTTTTCTACTATGTCTCTGCTTCCTCCCTGTCATTGCTGTTTCTTCCACTTTACCTTGACCTTCAGTCTATCTGTGCACTGGCATCCTCCAGGCTCCCCACTCTTGCTGTCTCAACCACTCCACTCTGGGGCTTTGACTACAGTATGGGGTTTACCCCACTGGTCAGCCCCAGGGGGGAGTTTTCCCACGTGGACAGGACATGGCATGCTACCTCCAAATTCCTCTCAGTTGGTCTCTTGAAGTGAACTGAAAATTATCCCCCTTCCCCACCCTGGAGTTTATGTTCCTTTTGGAAAATTGGATCTCTTTATGTAATTTGTTTTCTATTACCCCTAGCTACCTTTTCCACTTTCTCTTTCTATAATCTCCATCACCAAATACTGTCTCTACTGAGGAGCTTAGATTTCTCTGCCCATAGTCTCTGTCACATCTGTGGGCAGGTAAGGGCCAGTAGAAGCAGACACTAGAAGAGACCTGGGGTAGGAGACAAAATGCAGCCTTTGCTCCCATGAAGACAAGAAAATAAAGATTTAATACCAAATTGTAACATGAATAATAGTTACCTTGTCCCACGTATGACAGTAAGTTGAGTCTCTCTTCTGGCACACTGAAATTATTCATTCGGAGAAGTGAATGTTCACAGAACTCTGAAGAAGAGGACAAGAAAATGGCAGAATTTAGACAGTGACCGGAGAAGAGACCTCTGTGTGCTCAAGCTGAACTCTGATATTCAAGTTCCAAGGACCCCACCTGGGACTCAACAAAATCTTGCTTGCCTCTTTTTCATGCAGATGCACCTCACTTAAGTAAGTGCAAAAGAGCTGTGTAACCAACACCACAGTCAACATCTGGAACATTTCCACCATGCCAGAGAGTTCCCTTATGCTGATTTCCAGTCAGTTTCCACCCACTATAAGCAGCCATTGTTCTGATTTTTATCACCATTAAGAAGAACTTCCTTTCTGGAACTGTACTTATCTGTCCTGATGCTCATATAAAAAGGGTTACACAGTATGTATGCTTGTGACTGGCTTCTTTTGCTCAGTGTACGTTGGACTCATGAACAACACGGGTCTGAACTCCGTGGGTCCACTTGTATTTTCTTTCTTATGAATTGTAAATAAATTTTTTCTCTAGCTTACTTTATTATAAGAATACAGTATAGAATGCTTATAACATAAAAATGTGTGTTCACAGACCACTTATTTAGTGGAAAGGCATCCAGTCGACAGTAGCCTATTAGTAATTAAGTTTCTGAAGAGTCAAAAGTTATATGTGGATTTTCAACTGTGCAGGGGGCTGGAGCCCCTGCCCCCTGAGATGTTAAGGAGTCAACTATAATGTTTTAGGGATTCATCCAGGTTGTTTCATATACTAGTAGTTCATTCCTTTTTTTAAAAAAATGTTTATTTATTTTTGAGAGAGACAAGAGACAGAGTATAAGCAGGGGAGGGGCAGAGAGAGAGAGGGAGAGACACAGAATCTGAAGCAGGTTCCAGGCTCTGAGCTGTCAGCACAGAGCCCAAAGTGAGGCTTGAACTCATGGACTGCAAGATCATGACCCAAGCTGAAGTCGGATGCTTAACCGACTGAGCCACCCAGGTGCCCCTAGTTCATTTCTTTTTATTGCTAAATAGTATTCCACTCTGTAAATGTATCATAGTTAGTTTATTTATGGATGTTTCCATATTTTAGCTAGTAGGAATAAAGCTACTATAGGCATCCTTGTACAAATCTGTGTGTGAACATAAGTTTTCATTTCTCATGAGTAAGATACCTAGGAATCAAATGACTGAGTCACAGGTTAGATTTAACTTTATAAGGGACTGACAAATAGTCTTCCAACGTGATCATATCGCCTTACATTCTTAACAAAAATATGCATATGGAGTTCTAATCACTCCACTCTCTCACCAACGTGTTGTCAGTCTTTTTCATTTCAGCAATTTTCGGGAGTAAATGGTAACTTGTGTGTTCAAATTTGCATTTCCCTGATGATTAATGACATTGAACACTTTGTTTATATACTTACTGGCCATTTTCTATTGTTTGTAGTGAAGTTATCAGGTCAAATCTTCTGTCCATTTTTTGAATTAGTAGGTGTCTTATTATTTGTTCATAGGACTTCTTTATTCTGGGTACAATCTTTTGTCAGGTGTGTGTATTGCAAATACTTTCTCCCTCTCTCTGACTTGCTTCTGCCTTTTCTTAATGGTGTCATTAGAAAAGCACAAGTTTTTAATTTTGACGAAGTCTAGTTTGCCAAGTTTTTCTTTTGTAATCCATGTTTTTTTGTGTTCTATATAATTAATTTTTGCCTACCGTAAGCTTGCAAAGGTCCTTTCCTGTTTTTTCCTCTAGAAGTTTTATAGTTTTAGCCTTAACTTGTAAATTTGTGATCCAAGGTGAATTACTTTTTGTGCGTGGTGTGAAGTAGGAGTGGAGGTTTCTTTTTTCCATGGAACATCTCTAGATTTTCTCTTTTAGCTCTCTCTGCCTATGCTATTCCAGCATCCTACCCTCCCTGTCTCTCTGTGGTCTTTTCTTTCTTTGCTTTGCCACAGGAACCAGACACCCTTTTTTGGTAAATAAATGTCTCTTTTCCTCAGTCTCTGGTCTATGCCTCTGACCCACGCATGGCTCCTTGGAGCCTTCTTTCTAAACTATGAACACATGCCACAGCTTGTACCTCTGCCTGTATGTGCCATAGTTCACAGTCACCCGGGAAAATATTGGACTGCCAGTCAACCTTACCTATTTGTTCAAATTCTTGGGCACATTTATTTTCCATTTCCTCAGTTCTTACGGTGTCATTTGGGTCATGAGATGAATCTCCTTCCATTATGTTCATCTGTTGTCCATCACTGAGCTGCTCTGGGATTCCAGCTACAAGCAGGGCATCACCAAGATGACATCAGGAATGTTCAAGAATTTGTTTCCTTCCCCTCCATGATGAGCCTCTTTTACTCTTTTCTAATAACTATCACTGACCCTTCTACCATCCCATTCTCATTCCTACTAGCCTCAGTAGATGGATCTCTGGAATTATTTTTGACATGCTTTGTACTTTTTAATGTACTTTTTAGGCTTTTAGCAATTTTATTTCATTCAAAAGAATAACTGTATGTGGGGAAATAGGTTCTACTTACATAAATGGGTTAGAAAAAAACTTAGGGCGGAAAGCCACCACCACGGGGCAAAAACGCCTGAGGTTAGCTAGAGAGATATTGTAATGGGATCACAAGTACTTTCCATCTGATGCCAATACACTATTGTACTTTGATCACAAACTCCCCTTGCCTCCCAAACGCTTCGCTTCTTACATAGACAAGTTAACAATTACTGTCTGATTGTTTTCTCCTTCTTCATGTGTGTAACATCTTGTTTTCTTCTCGTTCACCACGTGGATAATATCTTGTGAGCTCAATAAATACGGAGACAAAACCTCTGCTCTGGGGTCTTGTCTCCTCCCAGACATTAGCCTCTCTTGTATTCAATTCTGCATCTGCTCTCTTGCTGGACAAGAGAGAACTGCAGACCCATAGTTTGTGACAACTGTGATTATTAAAATAGATCCAAGTTTTATATAAATGCATTAATACATTGGAAAAATATATACTGAGATATAAATACAAATGAAAGGATATATGTTAATGGTATTCTATAAGTCTGGTTATAGTCTGCGGTTTTTCTTACATTGATCATTTGCAAGGGGGGAAATCAACATTTAACAAATAAATAATTTTTGTAGGCATTTGGCTTGAGGATAGAGACCTTTTCTTGGTCTTAAACACTGTTTCACTTACTGCTACTCTAGTCTGAGAAATAACTTTCTCTTCAGTGGGCATCTGAGGAGACAAGTCTTCAAATTTGGAGCATTGTTAAATGTCCAGGTGTTGGAATCAGAAACACATTATAATAAATGCAGTAAGCATATAACAATTGCTTTGTGCCACAAATTATTATAAGTGCTTCATATCAATTAAATCATTAAATTCTCCAACAACCTTATTTTAGAATAGATTTATAGACATACAGATTTATAGCTCCAATTTATACATCGGAACACAGAAATTAAGTAACTCGCCCAAGTAAGCCAGAGGTAGAGCCAGAGGTGAAGCCCGGCAGCAAAGCCTCAGCGTGTTTGCCCTTGGCTGGCACGTAGGAGAGGGTTCGAGTCCTAGATCAGTCAGGTGACCTTGCACAAATCACTAACCATCCTCATGCCTCAGTTTCTTCTGGAAAATGGGAATAACAAAACCCTATGATAGGGTTGTTATGAGGAGTACTTGTAAAGGGAAAGCAGAGTTATAGTAACTTAGCAAGAAATCATAATTTTCAGTATTAATGGTGTATATATTATAATTTAACAATTAATTATTGTTAAGAATAGGAACAAAAGAATGATTAAAAAGCTGGAAACGGTGGCTATTGTTTACAAAAGTACATAGTTCAGAGACACCTGGGTGGCTCAGTTGGTTAAGTGTCTTGTCTGACTTTGGCTCAGGGCATGATTTCATGATTCATGAGTTCAAGCCCCACATTGGGCTCTCTGTTGCCAGTGAACAGCCTACTTCAGATCCTCGGTCTTTTTCTCTCTCTGCTACCCCCCTGCTCTCTCAATCTCGATCAAAAATAAACAAACATTAAAAACAATTTTTTAAGTATATAGTTCATATGTGAGGAATATTTTGCCTCATGGGAAGGGCTGACCTTATGCCTAGCGGTCTGAGAAAGGTCTGTATCACTACCGTTGTCACTGTGAAAGTGATTACTGCCATTAATTCTCTTTTCCCCTTTACACTATTTTCCATTTTTGTCTCTTTTCTACACAGCACCACTCCTTCCATGTTCTCTTCTGCACACAATTACAACCCTCCCTCTCCCTCTTTTCTTTTATTAGCAGAAGCATTTATAGCAGTTCCTTCTTGCCTTTCTCTTTGGACCTGTTACCTGGTGGCAGACCTTACCACTTCCCAGATCTACCGAATGTCTAACTCACAGTTAACCACTGTCAGCTCCTCCCCTTAATTCTGCCTCATGGTCACAGTAAGACCTGCTCTTGCGCGTTCCCGTTCCATATTCCGAGTGGTCTTATCTGCCTGGCAAAATGTTTGGATTCCACACCTGGTGGGTTGGTTGGGATCCCATATCGCCATCCACGGTCTGGCTCCCCATCTCTTTCTGTGCCCCTCCCCACGGTGCACCGTCCACCCGGAATCTCGGCCCCCTGATCTCTGCTCGCCTTTCTGCTCAGCAGATGAAAGAACAAGTCTCTATTGAGTCACAAGTACCTAGCTTATGGTGCACCTGGAAGTGGAGCATCTCCTTTGTCTCTTCTTCATCAATGGCTTCATAATGGAAGTTGTCATAAATCACTGGGAAGAGTAAGGAAAGGCAGTTAGAGCCCTCCGGCGGTGACCAGGTGCTTCCTCTCACAACTACACACCTGGCACAGCCCTGACTCTGGCAATTCAGCAGGAACCTCCTAGCCCTCAGGGAACCCTGGGCTTCAGTGGGTCTCACAGGACCAGGGACTGATGCTGCTCCTGGAATCCTACATCTGCTCTACATCAAGGTGTGCCTCACAGGACTTAAGAAAGGATGGATGATGGAAAAGTTGTAAATAGTTTTGCCTGACAAGAGACCAATGAAAGCTCATTAAAAATAAATAATATAGGGGCGCCTGGGTGGCTCGGTCGGTTAAGCGTCCGACTTCGGCTCAGGTCATGATCTCACGGTCCGTGGGTTCGAGCCCCGCGTCGGGCTCTGTGCTGACGGCTCAGAGCCTGGGGCCTGTTTCGGATTCTGTGTCTCCCTCTCTCCCTGCCCCTCCCCTGTTCATGCTCTGTCTCTCTCTGTCTCAAAAATAAATAAACGTTAAAAAAAATGTTTTAAATAAATAAATAATATATATGGAATGTGTTTTGTAAGTTTTACGTGCAACTAGGAAGAGAGAAGAAGCAGAGGCATTTCAGCCAGAGAAAAGTAGTTTATAGAGAAATAGACCTATATAAAAAAAGAAAGGATGGAGGTTTTAAAGAAAAGAAACAACAAAGCAAAGAAATGGGAGAAGAAAGAGAGAGAGAAAGAGACAAATAAAGAGACAGAGAGAGAGAAAGAGAAAGAAAGAAAGGAAGAAAGAAAGAAAGAAAGAAAGAAAGAAAGAAAGAAAGAGTAAATGAAGGAAAGGGAAGGGAAGAAGGGAGGGAGGAAGGGGATCTTAGATCAGGGAAAGAAGATGAGCTGGTTACAAAGAAACACAACAGTGAAGAGGAACTAGCATTTTCCTGGGGTGGGATGGGTGGGGAGAGATACAGGTAACAACAAGACACTCTGTAAGGCATGAACAAAAAGTGCATATTGTTTGAAAGGCACAACAGAAAGTGAATATCACAGCTGTATCCGTGACCCAGAAAGTGATCACACGAAATGCAGAAAACCAGCTCAGGGCACCTCTGCTTCGCAGCTGCATTTCAAGGTACCTCAGCAAAGACAGATGGAAAAGGAAGACTGACAAAACATGAGGGAAAAAGTCCAAGAAATAGAGAAAGATGCTGGCCAAGAAAGACAGCTCTCCAGAGCACACCTCCTGGAGGCAATACCCACTGCAGGGTCGGGGCAGTAGGGTGGGGGTGAAGGTAGAAAGGTTTTATTGGAACAACAGATGCTTCTGCCATCCCCAGGACATGTTGACTCCTTGTCCAGGCAAACTTCCTGGGTCACCTACTGGTACAGCTGCCATATTCTTGTCTGAAGGAGGACATGGGGGCAAATGCTGTGTGAGTCAGAGGTCTTGGGAACACAGAGGGGGGCCCAAGCACAGGTGTTTCTCTGCACATCGTACAGCCCTCCTACCAGTTTCTTGGCTTTGGGCTACTGACCTGCAGGTCCCTTGAACACCAGGGTCTAGGAGATGCCAGTAGTGGACCTCCCTGGGGGCAGGTGGACAGTGCTGCCGTGAGCCTCAGCACAGGGAGCCCCAAAAGCTAACACACGTGATGTGGGTGCTGAGGCCCAGGGAAGGGGATCCCCACAGTGCATGGAGAGGATTTGAGCCCCTGTGATGTGAGTAGTAACAGTAACTGCCATTCCTTCATAACCATGATCTGGGGCCATCCTGGTTACACATACAACGCTAACTTCAAATTTATGACCAGGTATTTGACTTCCTTTATTCCTTTTTCTGACTTGGATACATCATAGCATGGAAATGCGATCGCTTTTATTTTCAACAAGATACGGTTTTCACAAATCAGCACATCCCATTCTTTATATTGACTTCTTCTACTTTTTCTCTGCTTAAAAATCCTTCACTACCTCTTTACTTCCCAAATAATAAACTTCAAATCTCTTGGCACTGGGCGTTGGACCCTCAAAAATCCCCAACCAACTTCCCTTCTCAGAATTAGCTTCCAAACATTCCCTCCCAGGTGGTATTTTCAGCCACACCATTCTGTCAGTCCACTGTTTTGCTCATGCTCGGTGGCTTTCACAAGCTTCCCCTCCCCAAGCCTTGGGTATTTCCTGGGCTTCTCTTGTGACATCTCCACTGTTTGTCTGGAGAAGTCAGTTGGCACACAACTGCACCAAGTGACAAATTTTCTAAGACAAAGAAAATCTCTTAATCTTTGAACATGTCTACAAGTAACAGAGATGCTTCCTCCTTTCTTACAAAAGCATATACTTCATGCCTTCCCCCCCCACTCCCCCAAAAAAGTAGAGATTCAAATCCTATGTTTCAACAAATTCAGGTCCTGGCTGAGCAATTATTGTGGGGTTACTTGGTTAACATCTGTCACCCCCACTAATTGTAAGTTTCATGAGGACACGGGTCATGTGTATTTTCTTCACCACTGTACTCTCTGTGTCTGGCATGTAGCAGTCACTCAAGAAAAGCAACCATCAGGGGGATTACTTGAATGGCTCTTTTTGATTGAGTATACACTGCCAAGGGCACTATAAGAGACTGACTGTTGAGAACAATGCTTATCTGAGGAGTAAGGAAGGCCAGGGTACAGATGCCCATCTAAATGGCTGGTAGACACAGGTAGGCATCTGTCCTACATACAAAGAAAAGCCCTGAGAGGGGACAACACCAGTGTTGGGTTGTAGGAAGATGACTATGTTCTTGACTGTCAAGAGTCTGGTTGCACTGGCCGATGGTCAGATTGCCAACTGGCTCTGTTCCCATTTTGTTTCTCAGGCACCTGGGAGCTGTCTGGGACAGTTCCACTCCAGTTAGTACAGGTCTCACCATGTGGGGGTCTGGGTCTTTAGCTAACAAGGTAACATTTATAGTTGCCTGTGTTATCAGAGTAGCTGCGTAAAGAGGGGGTCCTGTGGACAAGCAGAGCCAGCAGGCTCTGGCCAGGCTGGGATTGGTATCATTGAGGGGGCAATGGGTTGCACTCAACATCTGGTCCAGGTGGGGATCTAAAGCAACTGGTCTGCCCGATTCAAGTGTTGGTAGAGGCCAATAGGTTGGGTCAGAGGTGACCCAACAGTCATGGGGGATATCAGGGCAGGTCGGATCAGGCAGCCCCCAGTAGCGTCTCATTTTTAATTTTCCCATCCAGTAAGTTCTCCTGTTTCTGTTACAGGGAGTAATCCTCCTGGCATCATAACATCTTCCTGGCATGTGGGGGTAAACAGTGGCACAGGGACATGGTGGTAGTATTATCTCATCCTTTAGGCCCGGAGGAGCAAGAGGGGGAGTAGGAACAGGGGGAGGAGCAACAGGGGAGGGAATACGAGCAGAGGGAGGGAGAGCAGGGTAACAGTCAGGGCAATCTGGGCCTGTAACATAAGGCTGTCCCTCCTGGAGGCAAAAGACAGCAGAAGATGCTTTGACATATCCCTCCAGTCAGGGAGGAAAGTTCCAAGAGGGGCAGTAGTAAGTGGAACAAGAACACGGTTGGTAAGATGGAAAGATCCCTTTTGAGAATGTTAGGAACGGGAATATACACAATGGGGATAGGAGACAAGGCTGATTCAGCATCAGTGGGAGTGATTCCACCCTGGGGGTATAAAGGCAGAAAACAAACATACAGAGAAGGACATCAATCACAACTCAGATCATATACATATACATACGTACACACACATATATACATACGTATACATCTAAGGAGAATAAGGCATCCTGACACTAGTAAGTAGAGGAAGGCTAACAAGGTTTGTGACTGAGGTGCCAATCTGAGGGACTAACTTGGGTAAGCCCCACAGCAAAGAGTATAACAACCAGTATGGAAAGAGAAATAGGTAGGGAATGACAATGAAATTCGAGAGACAACGATTTGCTGTAGTTCATTTAAGTCGCTTGGTGATTTCCTCAAGCTTCTGGTTACAGAAAGTTCTCAGGTGTTGGCTGCTGGCTGCTGATTATCCGCTGTCTTCTTAAGAATGATCTGTAGAGGATTGTTCTGGTTAGCATTCAAAGTGGTTGTCAGGTGACAGATGGGCTGCCTTTACTCAAGAATGGTGGATCCAGGCGGTTAGTCCTACAACCTTGATGGCTGTGGGCACGGTTAGCACAACTAAATTGGGTCCCTTCCAGGTAGGTTTGACTGGTCTCCTTTTCCAATCTTTTATCCAAACCTGATCCCCAGGTTTGCGAGGGTGTCCAGTTACTCCTAGGGAAATGGGTAATCCTGTCTGTCACCCATCTATGTATCTCAAATATAGTTTCCCTTAATCCTTGTACTTGTTTTTGTATTTCTAAATTCCCTAGCTCTGTCAGGTCGCCCTTGAATTTGACTAGTGAAGGGGGCTTTCCATATAGGATCTCGAATAGGGAGAATCCTGTTTTTGTCTGGGGTATACAACATGCTAGGAAAAGAGCTAGGGGTAGTATATCTGCTCAGGGCAAGTTAATTTCCTGACATAGTTTTGCCATGATTTACTTAAACTGTGATTTAAGGGTCCAGTTCAGATGGCCCACTTTCCCTGAACTCTGGAGCCAGTAGGCTGCATGTAAGCTCCATTGGATACCTAGGGTTTGGGCTGCTTGTTGCACCACCTTGGCCACGAAAGCTGGGACATTGTCTGAGCCTATGGTTAATGACATTCCATACCTGTACCAGAAGAAATTTGTATCCTCCACTGGGTCTTATTTTGGTAAAGTCTACCTCCAAATCTTCAAAGGGTGCCTGACCATAGTGTCGGATTCCCGTGGGCCCAGTAGGGGCTTGTTTGGTGTTATTTTGAGTGCTGAAGAGGAAGCATTGAGAGATGGAGGCACAGAGGGATGGGAGCTGAGCAAGTACATTGTAATAAGCTTTCAAGGGCAGTTTTTCCCAGGTGGGTGAGCTCACGCTGTTGGAGAACCACTTGGTGGGCTAGCTGCTCTGGTATAGACTCTTTGATCTGGAAGTATCCACCATCCTTCTTTTGTCTGGCTTCCTTTTTCCTGTTGTGCCCATTTTGTTTCTTGTATTGTGTGCCTTGGGGAAGTTGGCAGTTCCTGGACCAGCATGATTTTTGAGGGCGTTGTTTGTCTTTCTGCTGCTTGTTTAGCTGCGGCATCTGCCCATCGGTTACCTTCTGACACTGAGTCCTTTCCTCTTTGGTGTCCCTTGCAGTAGATGACTACTACCTCCCTTTGTTCCCAGACTGCTCTTAATAGTTTTAGGATTCTTTCCTGATTTTTTATTTCTCTTCCTCTTGCTACCAAAAGTCCTCTCTCCTTGTATAGAGCCCCATGTACGTGTAGAGTGGTGAAGGCACAGAGTGAGTCAGTGTATATGTTGGTCATTTGTCTTTACTGAGTTCTAGTGCTCTCATTAGGGCCCACAGTTCTGATGTTTGGGCTGATCTTTCTTGTGGAAGGACCTTTGCTTCTGTGAACCCAAAATCAGAGACTACTGCATAGCCAGCATATCTTTTGCCTTCACTCATGAAGCTGCTGCTGTCTGTGTATAGGATGAGGTCAGAGTTTCGTAAGGGCCTGTCTGATAGGTCAGGTTGACTAGAATGGTCCTCATCAAGTACCTCTAGGCAATCATGCTCTGGGGATCCCCGCTGCTGTGGGCCAGGAAGTGGCAAGATTTAGGGTTATTATGACTTCCAATCTTACTCATGGGTTTTCACATAGTAGTCCCTGATATTGTGTCATCCAAACATGAGTTAACCAGTGTTTCCCCCTGGCATCCGTCAGGGTAATAACTGAATGGGGAACCTCAATGTTTAGGTTTTGCCCCAATGTGAGTTTGTCTGCTTCCTTGATTGAAAGTGTGGTGGCTGCCAGTGCCCTCAAACAGGTGGCCATCCCGCTGCAACTGAGTCAATCTGTTTTGAAAGGTATGCCACTGGTCTCTGCCAGGTTCCAATTCCTGGGTTAGAACCCCCAGGGCCACCCGCATTGTTTTCATGCATGAACAGGTTGAAATCTCGTGATACATCTGGGAGTCCCAAGGCTAGTGCCTCTGTGAATTTCATTTTTATGTCTGTGAACACCTTTTCTTGATTAGGGCCCCAGAAAAGGGATCCCCTTTCTTCCCCCTTTAGTGTCTCGTATAGAGGTCTGGCCAACTCTGAGAACCCTGGCATCCATATCCGACAGAATCCTGCTGCTCCCAGAAACTCTCAGACGTGCCGGCAGGTAGTGGGAACTGGAATGGCACAGACTGCCTGTGTCCTTTTGGCTCCCAGCATCCATTTGCCTTGGGTAAGTTTGAAGCCCAAATATTTAACTTCCTGTTGGCAAATCTGTGCCTTTTTCATTGACATCCAGCATCCCACCTCTGGTAGTGGCTTGAGTAGGGCCCTGGTTCCCTCCCAGCATTGGGTCTGCGTGGGACTGGCTAGCAAGAAATCATCCACATATTGGAGGAGGACACATACTAGGTCCTGTCCTGGAAACCTGGCTAAGTCAGATGCCAGGCCCCACTGAGCAAGGTTGGTGGATTTTTGAATCCTTGAGGCAGTCTGGTCCAAGCGAATTGTTCCTTTGTTTCTGTGGCAGGGTTTTCCCACTCAAAGACAAATAGGGGTTGTCTATTAGGCTCTAGCTGGAGACAGAAGAAGGTGTCCTTTAAATCTCGACCTGTGAACTATCCTTCCTCAGAGGGTATGAGTCCTGGTAGAGTGTATGGGTTAGGAAACACTGAATGTAGCATTATGACTGCTTCATTAATGGCTCTTGGGTCCTGTACAGGGTGGTAATCATTTGTCCCAGGTTTTTTCACAGGCATCAGGGGAGTATTCCGTGGGGACTGGCATCCTTTTAGAAATCTCCATTTGTGGGGCGCCTGGGTGGCGCAGTCGGTTAAGCGTCCGACTTCAGCTAGGTCACGATCTCGCGGTCCGTGAGTTCGAGCCCCGCGTCAGGCTCTGGGCTGATGGCTCGGAGCCTGGAGCCTGTTTCCGATTCTGTGTCTCCCTCTCTCTCTGCCCCTCCCCCGTTCATGCTCTGTCTCTCTCTGTCCCAAAAATAAAATTAAAAAGTTGAAAAAAAATTAAAAAAAAAAAAAGAAATCTCCATTTGAGTAGCCTGTTTAAGTGTGTCTGGGTCCCCAGGTGTGCCTCCCATGGGGCCATATATTGGCATATTTTGACAGGTTGGGTCCCAGGCTTTAGGTCAATTAATATTGGGGGGTGGTTTTTTGCCAGACCAGGGAGGTTCTCTTCTGCCCAAACTGAAGGGAACTCAGCTTCTACCTCGGGGGCCACGGTTGGCTCACTGGGAGGAGAAATACGTAACCTCCATTCTTCTTCCTATGATATCGTCAAGGATAAAATCGTGGGTTGGGCCTTTTCATTTAGGCACAGTTGTGTCTTTTCATGTGAAGTGAAAGTATTTCTGCTCCCAGCTTGGCTAGGAAATCTCTACCTAACAGTGAGACCAAGCAGTTGGGTAAATACAAGAATTCATGCACTACTTGGTGACCCCTCAGCCAGCATCGTCAGGACCACAAAATGGCCTTCGGGTTTGCATCCCAGTAGCTCCTACGATGGTGACTTCTCAGGCCGACAGAGGTGCTACCTGTGTGTCATCACAGAGTGTTCAACCCCAGTGTCAACCATGAAGTCTATTTTCTGGCCGCCTACCTTCATTTTCACCATGGGCTCATGGGGGCCCAGTCGAATAGAGCCTGGTCTCTCCTAATCAGAGTCCATTCCTGCCTGTCTGATCAGGTCAGCCTTGGGTGGTTCTGGTTGGTAGCAGCTGAGTGGAGTGGAAGTTTTTGGTTTTCCCTTTTGGCCACCGGGGCATTCATTTTTCCAGCGTCCAAATTCTTTGTAGCAGGCACATTGATCCCATCCCGGGGGCACCCTTCGTTTTTGTTCTTGAATGCCTCGTGGGTGGGGTCCATTCCAGATGCGGTGGTCTTGCCAAGGCTGCGGCCGGGAGAACTGCCTTTTGTTTCATTCTTCAGTCTGCCTCCTTTCCGGCAGCTCAGTCCCAATTTACAAAAACTTTGTTGGCGATTTCCATCAGTTCAGTAGCATTCTTTTCCAGCAAATCCTTCCAACTTTTGGAGCTTCTGTCTAATGTCACTTTGGGCCTGTCCCACAAAGGCAGCATTGACCATGCACTGGTTTTCGGGGGCTTCTGGGTCGAACGAATATAAACTCTGAAGGCCTCACGTAATCTTTCCTAGAAGTAAGCTGGCTCTCTTCTGGGTTTTGTAGGACCTCAGATACCTTTGCCATGTTGGTGGGCTTTTTGGCCCCTGCTTTTACCCCTTGGAGGGAGGAGAGTCGGTATCTTTCTAATCTGGCCCTTCCGGCTTCTGTGTTTGGGTCCCAGCAGGGATACTCTTTGGGCATAGCCTCCTGTGCCCAAGCTTCAACTTCTAATTGTCCATCTGGTGCCTGAGTCTGGAGCCATTTTTTTTTTTTTTTTTTTGCTTTGGTGATGACTCATCGGTGCTCTTCCATGTTGAAAAGAGTGAGCAGAAGCTGCTTACAGTCAACCCAGGCAGGGCAGTGAATCTGGAATCTGGATTCTAGATCTCTCATCACCTATAGATTTTCAGAGCAGGGCAGCCTGTAGTGTTTCCAATTGAGGAGGTCAGTAGTGGAGAACGGTTGATAGAATGCTGATGCCCCCTCTTGTAGGGTCCCATTGAAGCCTATTTTCTGGGGACCCCCTAGTCACCTGCAATGGCATCTGCTTGCTGTTGGGGGCCTTGGACCTTGAGTCGAGGACCTAAGGTATCTGCCTACCGGTTCAGATGTCCCTGTTGGGGCAGATTGGCCACTGGCAGAGGCGAAACCGACAGGGGTGAACTTTCAGGCACTTGAGGCTCCCCTCCCTCAACTGATGGGGTCCTGGGGGCATATGGTGGTTGAAAGGAAGGACTTCTGAATTTTCTTGGAGGATGGGGCGGTGGGGTTTTTTTGCTGTGAGGTCTTCTTTCCGGCCTGCGCCACTAAAACCTTACATTGTCACTTACTATTAATGCAGAACTGGACCCAAAGAAGCTTGACTTGGGCTATTTCCAGCCATTGGTCAATGTATGGGAATTGATCTGGATGGCTAGGGTCCCCAGTAATTACCTTATAAACAGCTCAGACCGTGGGAACCTCTAGGGTGCCCTCAGGGGGCCAGCCTACACAGAAGGTAGACCATTCTAATTCGCAGAGGGTGCATAATTTCCCATGGGTCAGTTTGACCCATAGTCACCTGAAAGTCATCTCTTTTTAAAATTCTTTTTCAAAAATTTTTTTTAATGTTTATTTATTTTTGAGAGACAAAGCATGAGCAGGGAGGGGCAGACAGTGAGAGAGAGACACAGAATCTGAAGCAGCCTCTAGGCTCTGAACTGTAAGCACAGAGCCCGATGCGGGGCTCGAACTCACAAGCCATGAGATCATGACCTGAGCTGAAGTCAGATGCTTAACCAACTGAGCCCCCCTCAGGGCCCCTCCCTGTTTAAAATTCTTAATCATACATTCCAAAACAGTTGATTTTGAGAAATTTTCCCCATCCTGGTATCCTAGATGGGGCCCTCCCAATGAACTGTGTCGCAGGACAAACAGGGAAGAGGTCGGTTCATCTGCCTGGCCACGCCCCTCATGGGGATTGAATGCCTCTTAGCATTGGCAGGGGTATAAACCCCTGACTCAGATCAGGCCTCTGCAGACCTGACTCTGCCTTGAGCCGTATGAGATCATCACAGAATCGCAGAGTAGGACCCACTCAGGCTCCACGAAGCACGGGCACTCACACACATTGGCACTCACACACATTCAGACAGATCGCAGACTTCCACCCAGGACTTCTCTGTTCTATTCAGTGACTACGTTGCCCTGGAGGTGGTTAAGCTCCCCTTCTGCCTCAGGGGTGGGCCTGCATTCCGGTCTGAAGTCCCCGGGGACACTTACTGTTCCAACGTCCTGGGACAGGTCTTTTCTGTTCCCCCTGGAGTCCGTTCGAGTGCAGCAGTGACCGGTACTGCTGGGCCCGGCGATGGTGGGGGTCCGGTGAAATCAATGTCGGTGCGCCTTCCTTTCCGTGGCGGGGGCCCACAATGAGTGGCCTCTCCGCTGCTCACTGACAACGGTGGCTCAAGAGGTCAGCGTGGCTGTCGTCTTCCTGGCCAACACACCAAAAGTGTTACAGCAATACTTGGCACACAGGAAGAGACAAGCAACACGCGCTCGGGGAATCAGAAAAGACTGTTTATTTTGCACTGGCGCTGGCCCGGCAGAGTCACCTCCAAAGGCTGAGCCCCGAGCCCCGGTGCTGGCCTTCTTTTATGCTGGGCTAGATTCCAGGTACTTGGAAACTTTCTATCAGCTGCACAGGTAGGTGGGATTGCAGGGACTCAAGGGAAAAAGGGGGGACACTATGGGGACAGTGGCTGATGGAAGAGGTAAGCAAGATTACAGAAGCAAAGAGCATGCAAACGGGGTATCCAGCCTGGGACATTTGGCTGGCCTTCTTTATCTGTTCTTACAGGCTTTCCTTCTCACTTGAAGGGTGTTGGGGGATGAGGTGATCATTTCAACTGGATGGCTCTGAGCAAGCAGGCCCTCCATAATGTGGGTGGGCCTCATACAATCAGTTGAAGGCCCACCTAGAGCAAAAAGACTGACCTCTCCTTGTAGGAAGGAATTCACAAATAGACTGCTTTCAGATGGGAACTGCACCATCGACTCTGCTGGGGCTCCAGTCTGCCGGCCCACAGGGCAGATTTGGAATTGCCCGCGTCTATATTCACGTGAGCTCATTCCTTACAATAAATCTCTGTTACACACACACACACACACACACACACACACACACACACTTTGTCTTTTCTGTTTCTCTGGAGAACCCTGACTAATACAGATTGTTTGTTTTAAAAAGTTTACAGACAAAAAAAATAAAAAGCCAACGAAGAGAATATCACAGAACCTACCACCGAAGAGCAAGTTTTTTTTTAAACAAGGTATGCCTGTATTTGCCTTTTTTCCATGTATTATTTATTTAAATGTGTCCACATTGATATTTTTAAGTCAAACCAGGGCATTTTCATTTCTGTGCAGTAATATTTTACATAAATAGAGACAATATTTGCCTAACAATCCTTTACTGGTAAATGTTTAGGTCTATTCCAATTTTTTTGCTATTATGAGTAGTATTTTGGCAAACACCCTTGGTTATAGCTCCTTATGTGCATGTAACAAGAATTTTTTAGCATTTGTACCTAGAAGAGAATTGCCCAGTACTGGGGTACGATACCTTCCAACTTCTAGGTTGCTAACTTCTCTTTCAAAATGATTTGTCAGTTTACAGTCCTGCCAGGATTTCACAAGAGTTTTTCCTCTATACCTGTGTAGACCTCAAGTATTGCCATACGTCGAAATGTCAGCCAATACGGGTGTAAAGCCAACTTAATTTTGTTTTGTCTATGTTAGGAAGTATTTTCTGCAGTTAAAAGAATGCATATAGTGCATACGATCTGGCATCAAAGCAGGAAAGGTCTCTTGACCTCTGCCCCAGGGTTCTTTCCCTTTATCCTATTCTGTCTGGTGTGTTTCTTGAGATTCCACCATATATTATATAGCTAAAATCACAGACTTAGATGAAACCACGCAAATCACGCTGAAAGGGCGGGCCTACGCCAGCCGACTCCATCTTGTTCTGTGTCCTTCACCTTGACCACACCTCCTCCCCTTGAGTAACCCCCCCTCACCTGCCTAACAGGACTCGGACCCTTCCCCAGGACCCTTCCCCAGCCAATCGGCTGAGGCCATAGCCATTACCTCACCAACTGCCCCCAGGCCCCAATAAAACCTTTGTCCTTTTGAAACTCGCTCTCGTTCCCTGGTATCTCACCGCTGCGTCGGTGCAGGTAGGGGATTGAGCTTGAGCTAGCTCGAATAAAGCCTCTTTGCTTTTGCATCGGACTCGGCTCCCTAGTGGTCTTTGGGGATCACGAATTCTGGGCATAACAACGCTATTCTGCTACATAATATTATGTAAGCAAAACACTAGTTGAATAGTCTCTGCCTAGCAAAAGCCTACTCTTTTTCAAGAACAGCTTGGTTATCACCTCTGAAAACTCCTCCTCACAGTCTCCTGCCTAACGTGTTCTGTTGTCTGTTTGCCTCTATCAGACGGAGCCAGGTCATTCTTGGTGATTCCAGATTGTTCATTGACCCCACCGTGCGGTACTATAAACAGGGAAGGTAAGGTCTAGTTTTGCAAAAGCGCGTTCAATTCGCCCATTCCATAGCGAACCTTCACAAAGTCAGGTGTAGGCTCTGGATGCAGGTTACTTGCTAACAAATCCTGGTTTGCTACTTGCTCTAACCTCGGCCAACTTTCTGAGATTCCGTTGCCAGAACAGAAGTAATAATAGTATCTGTTTACAGGATTTGGGGAAGCCTGAATAAGATGTGTGGTGCTGAGTGTGGAGAGAGCAGTGGGACAGCAAGTCTTCTTAGCTACCGACAACCGGAAGAAATCTCAAGGAAGGTGGAAGAGAGGCAGAGTTCTCCATCCCACAGGGGCAGGAATGAGTGACATTTCACATCATAAAATTAGCTCAAAGACACCCACCCCTATGGTCCAGTTTCAATTAACAACAGTCACAGGAATATGTGTTTTTCTCCTGTTGAATATAGAGACTTGTGTGTATATTCAAAACAAGGACTCATCGTTCTGTATCTAAACTTGCCTGCATACGTGTTATCCGTACACGGAGACCTATAAGGCCCCTGCATTTCAAACATTATGGCCGTGCCTGGGAAAACCAATTTTTTTTAATGTTTTTCTTTAAGTTTACTTATTTATTTTTGAGAGAGACAGAGACAGATCGAGAGGGGGAGGGGCAGAGAGAGAGAGAGACAGACAGGGAGACAGAGAGAATTCCAAGCAGGCTCAGCACTGCCAGGGAATGCAGAGGCCCATGTGGGGTTCGAACCCACGAAACCCCGTGAGATCATGACTGGAGCCGAATGGGAGGCTTCACCGTCTGAGCCACCCAGGTGACCCATAATGTTGAAACTGAAAAAGCTTTGTCATTCTGATTCTTACTTGAAAAATGGCTCCCTTTGCTGATGATATCTTGGGAGTCTTCTTGGTAATTCTAAAAGGTGTAAACACTTGGGAGATGGTTTATTCCCATTATAAGAGGGTCATTGGGACCTCCCATTATAAGGATGCATTGGAATAGGATGAAACCCATTCCTTCACTGAATTCCTTTAAAAAAGCCCCTGGGGGCTCAGTCACTTAAGCAGTTTAGCTGCAGACTCCTGATTGTGGCTCAGGTCATGATCTCAAGATCTTGCGAACTGAGCATCTCTCTCCCTCTCCCTCTGGCCTTCCCTGGCTCTCTCCGTCCTCTCTCTCTCCAAAACAAAAACAAAAACAAAACAACAACTTCTGGTTAAAGATAGTTGCCGGAGGACAAGTGTTGCACTCCCCTCAGACTAGAAGGTTCTCTAAAATGACAGTAACGGAAGAAGTATAAGGGAAGAGAATTAGATGAGAAAATGAAACCAAAGTCCGAAAGAGAAAAAAAGGTGTGAGCCTCACTGCTGTTGCTTTCAGAAGACAATCCCAGAGGGTGTCCTGCAGCCCTGAGAACAGTGGGCCTGGAACGGAGATGCCAGCAGGAACCAGCAGGATTGCTTGAAAGGCAAAACACTAAAGGATCTACCCCCAGCTCCTTTCTGACCCACATCCAGGCAAGACACTAGAGGCTCCTTCCTTTTTAAAAAAAAAAAAAAAAATTAATGTTTTATTTATTCTTGAGGGAGAGAGACAGACAGAGAATGAGCGGGGACGGGGCAGAGAGAGAGAGGGAGACAGAATCCGAAGCAGGCTCCAGGCTCTGAGCCATCAGCCCAGAGCCCGACGTAGGGCTCGAACTCATGAACCATGAGATCATGACCTGAGCCGAAGTTGGATGCTCAACCGACTGAGCCACCCAGGCGCCCCTAGAGGCTCCTTCTTAAAAATGTAGATGCCCCCGGAGAAAGAGGCCTTCACCCTCAGGCATCTGGGATTCCCACAGCCGAGCCCGCAGGTTTTCAAGCCTGTCTCCTTAAACACACTTCCAAGCTAGCTCTTCAGTGCCTGGCCCTCAGGTAGGATCAAACAATAGGCCACACACACTGGTGCAAACCTACCTCAGGAAGGAATAGAACCAAGGTGAGCAAAGAACAAAAATTACCCCCGCGTAAATAGAAATAGTGCTGGGAGCAGGAGAGAGTTTCCAAAAAACAAGCAGTGTCTTTCGAATGGGAGAAGATATTGCGCCCAGGATGCCATGAAGAGAAGATCAGAAAATAAGACGGTGGGCCTGGAAATTTAAAATGAGAGCTAAAATAAAAGGAAAAAAAAAAGGCTAGCTAAAATGGTTGTAAAATGAGGAGAGAATTTCCCCAGAACATAGCTGCTAAAAACCCTGAAGGGCAGGGGTGGGGAACACCTAAATTTGAAATTTTAAATGTCAGTTATGCAAATCTATAGATTCAGAGGTAAAAGGAAATGACTAAAAATATACACTCTTCGTGTGTGGGGACAAGATACTCGCCAAGGTGCCCTGCAGTGAACCACAGCACAATGCACGCTTGAAGCTCATGTAACACCGTGTGTCAACTCCACTTCAAATAAAAAACGAATAGCCGCGTAAGGGCTCAGAAAATATTGTACTCCTGCACCATCTCTGGTGGTCACCCAACGTTCGGTTACCGTGGCTGTCACTGACAGCCACTCAGCAGCCCACACTGTCCCAAGCGAGGGTTCTCTGAAGCAGAGACGAGTGACCCGCTAAGATCTCAGAATTGTGTGTTCCGGTAGAATAATCTAGTCTGTTCTTACCGATGCAGTCTCTCTAGGACAAATTATTCGATGATGTGCTACAGTAAGAGAACCAAGAGGGGCGCCTGGGTGGCTCAGTCGGTTAAGCGTCCGACTTCGGCTCGGGTCATGACCTCACGGGTTTTGAGTTCGAGCCCCGCGTCGGGCTCTGTGCGGGCAGCTGGGAAACTGGAGCCCGCTTCGGATTCTGGGTCTCCCTCTCTCTCTGCCCCTCCCCTCCTCACGCTCTGTCTCTCTCTGTCTCAAAAATAAATAAAACATTTGGGGTGCCTGGGTGGCTCAGTCGGTTAAGCGTCCGACTTCGGCTCAGGTCACGATCTCGCGGTCCGTGAGTTCGAGCCCCGCGTCGGGCCCTGGGCTGATGGCTCAGAGCCTAGAGCCTGCTTCCGATTCGGTGTCTTCCTCTCTCTCTGCCCCTCCCCCGTTCATGTTCTGTCTCTCTCTGTCTCAAGAATAAATAAACGTTAAAAAAAATTAAAAATAATAATAATAATAAATAAATAAAACATTTGAAAAAGAGAGAGAGAGAGAGAACCGATATCAACACCAGCAAAGTTTTGTTATAAAAGAAACGGAAGGCAGCACTCAAACCACTTAAATGACTGATGTCTAAAAACCGCAAAGTTTACTTGAAAACAAAAGCACATCTCAAAAATTACTTTAAGTTTATATATATATATATATATTTTTTTTTTTTTTTTTGAGAGAGAGACAGCGTGCACAGGGGAGGGGCTGAGAGAGGGAAAGAGAGAGACTCCCAAGCAGGCTCCGTGCTGTCAGCACAGAGCCCAACATGGGGCTCGATCTCATGAACCGTGAGATCATGACCTGAGTCGAAATCAAGAGACGGACGCTTAATTGACTGAGCCACCCAGGTGCCCCTTAAAAATTATTTTAAAATAGTGATTTTGAAAGTATGGCCCAGGGACCCCTGGGATTGTGTAAGACCCTTTCACGTAAGACCAAGGTGAAAACTGTTTTCATAATAGTACTAAAATGTTATTTACCCTTTTTCTCTCTCATTCTGTCACACATGTACAGTAGAATCTCCCAGAGGATACACCTTCTGTGAGATCACAACGGGTTGAAAGCAGAAGCAAACAGAATCCAGCCATCTTCTACTGAGCCAGTTATTAAAGAGATTTGCGAAAATATAAAGCCTTGCTACTCTTCTTACAATTTACTTTATTTTAGAAAACACAGTTACTTCTCATGAAACATTTCATTTATGTTAGCAGGTAATGAGTTCCTTATTATTTTTTTCATGAACAAATAAATATTTAAGTGTTCAAAGTTTCCATTCCTAATATGGTAAATATCGATCGATGTAATTTACAAGAACAAAGATTAGCTTTTTGGGGTTCTCAATAATTTCCTATTCTAAATTGATTTCAGAGGTAGCTGCTTGTTCAAAGTAATAATAGCAACCATGTGATTAGAACGTATGGATAAGTGAAATGACTGACAGCAATGTTAATAAGGACAGGAGGGAGGAGTGTGTGACATTCCATTATAGGATGCATGTGTCACTCACAAAGCCATAGAGTATAACTTGAAGAAATGGATATGAAAAAAATAAATGGTACTAAGCAAAGTCTAAATAAGTAAGTAAATAACTAAATAGCAATATGAATAGCAGCAAATATATATTACAACCTCTAGGGAAACCACTACAAACGTTTTAAAAGAAGCATGATTCATATGCTAGGAGAAAAAGACCAAATGGGGTAATAAAGTGTTCAGTTGAAACTGTAAAAGGAAGAAAAAAAAGGGAAGAAAAAGTAGCAACGAAGACAAGTACAATGAGTAGCAACAGTTGCAATTTGGTAGATATTAAAATTTTTTTTTCAACGTTTATTTATTTTTGGGACAGAGAGAGACAGAGCATGAACGGGGGAGGGGCAGAGAGAGAGGGAGACACAGAATCGGAAACAGGCTCCAGGCTCTGAGCCATCAGCCCAGAGCCTGACGCGGGGCTCGAACTCACGGACCGCGAGATCGTGACCTGGCTGAAGTCGGACACTTAACCGACTGCGCCACCCAGGCGCCCCGCAATTTGGTAGATATTAATCTAACTACATGAATACTCTAAATGTGAATGGCCTCGATGCAACAATTAAAAGACAGAAATCCATAGAGCGATAAAAACCGAAAAGAAAAAAAAGACACAATTGTATGCTGTCTATGAGAAAGCCACCTTAAGCAGAAAAACACAAGACAGATTCAAAGTAAAGGGGTGGAGAAAGATATGTTGTCAACAGCATTATCAAAGGAAAGTTGTAGTCGCTACATTAATTTCAGACAAAGCAGACTTGAGAACAAGGAAAATTGTTGGGTGAATAGGAACATTATATAGTGAAGGGGTCAATTTCTCTAGGAAAACACAGCAATTCTCAATGCGCAAGTAACAAAGTGGCATCAAAGTACAGGACACAAAAACTGATCGACCTACAAGGAGAAACAGACAAATCCACTCCTATTGTTGGAGTCGCCAATACCCCTATTTTAGTAACTGACAGATCAAGCAGGCCGAAACTCAGTAAGAGTATAGTCAACCTGAACAGTATCATTAATCAATCTGGTGTCACTGACATTTATGGAATATTCCATTCAACAACAACAAAATGCACATTGCCCTCAAGCTCACATGGAATATTTACCGAAACATGCCATATTCTGGGCTGTAAAACACACCCTAACACATTTAAAAGGATAGAAATCATTTAAAAATATGTTCTCAGACCACAATGAAATAAAAGTAGAAATAACAGATAGCTGGGAGGTCCTCCAAATACTTGGAATCGAAGAACACACTTCTAGGGCTAAAGAAGAAATCTCAAGAGAAATTGTAAAATATTTTGAGCTAGATGGAAATGAAAACACAGCTTATTAAAATTTGTGGGACGTAGCAAAAGCAGTGCTTAGACGGAAATATATAGCACTGAATTTACACATTAGACATGAAAGATCTAAATGAATAATCTAACCTCCCACCTGTGGAAACTACAGAAAAATAGAGGGATTGAAACCTAATGCAAGCAAAATAAATCAGTAAATAAACAACAAAAATGAGAGTGGAAATCGGTGAAACTGAAAACAAGAAAACAGCTAAGAAAATCAATGAAGTCAAAAGCTGATTTTTTTAGAAAAATCAATAAAATCGACAAACCTCTAACAAGGCTAGCAAAGGAAGGAGAGAAGACAGAAATTAGTAGTATCAGACATGAAAGAGGGGTTCATCACTATTAGTCCCACAGACACGACAAAGATAGCAGACAAACAACACCAGGGAAAACTCTACGGCGAAGAATTTGATAGAAGGTGAAACAGACAAATTTCTTACGGGACACGAAACACCAAAGTTCACACAAGGAGAGACAGTCATCCGAATAGGCCTATATCTATTAAAAGAATTGAATCAATAATTAAGAGACCTCCAAAGAAGAAAGCATCGGGCCCAGAGCGTATCACTAATGAATCCTACAAAATGTTTAAGGAAAACATGACGCCCGTTCCCTACAATATCTTCCAGAAATCAGAAAAAGAGGCAGCGCCTACCAACTCATTCTCTGAGGAGAGCGTCACTTCTTTTTCCTACCCGGAGGCCGAGCGCTGGCTGGTTTCAAGCTTGTTCATCTTGCGTCTCTCGGGAACAGGTGGAGGAGAGGCTGTGGGCTGGGTGCTGGTACTGGGTGCTGAGGACCTACTTGTCAGTTCTGCAGCTGCTGATAGCAATGCTGATGCCTTCTTGGGGCCCTGGCCACCTCCAGAGTCTGGGGTAGAGGGGTTTCCACACACTTTTACCTTGCTTTAAGAATGCATTGATGTATTTGCCTTGTATTTTAAAAGACAAATTCCCTCCTAGTCAACTGCATAACATCCCAGCACAGACAGAGCAACGCCTCACTCCCCACTCGGTTGCATTTGTCAATGTTGGGTCTGCTTTCACTTCCCCTAACTCATCCGTGTTCAGATGCCACGCACAGATGCACTCTGGGACAAACTGGCCCCCAGCTACCCAGAAATCAGAAGTTGGACAGCACTCGTTCAATTTCAACGTTAATTTTTCTAAAAGGAACTGTTCTGGGCAGAGCTGTCTTTTGCGATGTGGGGGAGGGGTAGAGGAGGCATGGGGGAAACGAAAGTGTTTGTAGAAGGTGATATGAGTCAGCCTCAAGTTTGCCCAGGGAGCCAATCCTCTGCGATTTAAGAAATCGAATTTCCTCATTATTTCTTTATGTGCAATCTCATTCTGTCATATACCCATGGAATGAGGCCGGAAAGACAGAAGTAACATGGGTAGATGCCGACCTTCCTGGAGATGGGGACCCAGGACAGGGGGTAAGGGCTAACCCGCAATTGACTGGCGGCCTCCACCTGCCATCTTCTACTGCCAGCCCCACGGGGGCCATGGCACTGGCCTGGGATCAACCTTGAGCAGACATTGACTGCCTTTGTGCCTTCCCGGAGCTCTGAGGAGCTCCGATCAATCCAACTGATGGATCTCTCGTGTGTGGCACCCAAAGAGTAAAGGCTAAATTGCTGAACAGGGTGAAATATCTGCACCAATGCTGGATGCCCTCCACCCAGTCTCTGTGGCAGTTCTCAGCCCCAGGGAGGAGGAACAGGGCCAGCTCGGGGTCCATGGCAGATGGGCCACTGTTCATCCAAGGGCAAGAGAGCAGAAAGGTCTATTTTTTATTCAAATGGATCCAGGTTGTTTTGGAGTAAGGGGGCAAAGCATGTGTAGGCAGGAAGTGAACGCCATGTTGCACCTGCCTGTCTGCTAAGGTGCATGTTTGTACCTGCCTCTCTGCCCTTAAGGTGGTCGTGAGCAGGAAGGAAAGCCGGACATTCCAGATCATCTCTCAGGCCAGTGGACTGGCCGGGCACAGTACTCAGCCTGGACTGGACACGAGGCTCGAGAGAGGCAAAATGCTCTTCATTATAAGGCAGGGAAGATGTTCCTCAAATTTCTGGAAAGCAGTCAGAAGCCAGAGAAAACTCCGCACTCCTGCAACCAGAGGGAAGTGCCAGGTTTGGGCAGAGAAGCCTGGTGTGTGAATTTGCTCAAGTTTCTTGAATAAATGGGCCCTTTACAGATGCAGCCTCGGTCAAGGGAATTAAAAGCAAAAATGAACTACTGGGACCTCATGAAGATAAAAAGCTTCTGCACAGCAAAGGAAACAATCAACAAAACTAAAAGGCAACCAAAGGAATGGGAAAAGATATTTGCAAATGACATATCGGACAAAGGGCTAGTATCCAAAATCTATAAAGAGCTCACCAAACTCCACACCCGAAAAGCAAATAATCCAGTGAAGAAATGAGCAGAAGACATGAATAGACACTCCTCTAAAGAAAACATCCAGGTGGCCAACAGGCACATGAAAAGATGCTCAACGTTGCTCCTCATCAGGGAAATACAAATCAAAACCACAGTGAGATATCACCTCACGCCAGTCAGAGTGGCTAAAACGAACAAATCAGGAGACTATAGATGCTGGAGAGGATGTGGAGAAACGGGAACCCTCTTGCAATCTTGGTGGGAATGCAAACTGGTGCAGCCACTCTGGAAAACAGTGTAGAGGTTCCTCAAAAAATTAAAAATAGATCTACCCTATGACCCAGCAGTAGCACTGCTAGGAATTTACCCAAGGGATACAGGAGTGCTGATGCATAGGGGCACTTGGACCCCAATGTTTATAGCAGCACTCTCAACAATAGCCAAATTACGGAAAGAACCTAAATGTCCATCAACTGATGAATGGATAAAGAAATTGTGGTTTATATACACAATGGAGTACTACGTGGCCATGCGAAAGAATGAAATATGGCCCTTTGTAGCAACGTGGATGGAACTGGAGAGTGTGATGCTAAGTGAAATAAGCCATACAGAGAAAGACAGATACCATATGTTTTCACTCTTATGTGGATCCTGAGAAACTTAACAGAAGACCATGGGGGAGGGGAAGGAAAAAAAAAAGAGGTTAGAGAGGGAGAGAGCCAAAGCATAAGAGACTCTTAAAAACTGAGAACAAACTAAGGGTTGATGGGGGGTGGGAGGGAGGTGGGTGATGGGCATGGAGGAGGGCACCTTTTGGGATGATCACTGGGTGTTGTATGGAAACCAATTTGACAATAAATTTCATATATATATATATATATGTATATATATATATATATAAATGCAGCCTCGGTGATTAGAAAAAACTGAGCTTCAGCTAGTCATTGAAATCTCAAGGACAGAGACAGGCTTCCCGTGGGATGGGGAAAGGGTTTGGAACTGACATTACCTAGACCTTAAAGGACGATATGATTTGTGGGTTTTTTTTTAATGTTTATTTATTTTTGAGAGCGAGAGAGTGTGTGTATGTGTGTGTGTGAGAGAGAGAGAGAGAGAGAGAGAGAGAGAGAGAGAGAGAGCAGGGGTGGGGCAGAGAGAGAGGGAGACACAGAATCCGAAGCAGGCTCCAGGCTCTGAGCTGTCAGCACAGAGCCCGACGCGGGGCTCGAACTCACGAACCGTGAGATCATGACCTGAGCCGAAGTCAGATGCTTAACAGACTGAGCCCCCCAGGCGCCCCGCTACCAAGTGCGTTTGTACATTATGTCCGTATGTAATTTTTTCACCAATAGCGGCCCTCATTCTGTAAAGGATTTGAAGCAACTTACAAAAACACACTAGAGCAGCATAAAGTTGGAAGAAAAAGAAATGGGAGCAAAGCACAACTAGAAAAAGCAAAACCGAACACTGGAAATGCAGGTAGGACAGATAAATGGGAGCCGGGGCATGTGCAGTTTCCAGGACCTTAGTCAGAGCAGTGTGGCCAAAGCAGGCGAGGCCTGGGGAGGCAGAGGCAAAGCAGGATGTTTCCAAAGTATGTTCCACTGAATCCTGCTTCTCCTGACTCACTCTGGATGTGCTGGAAATTTGCACAGACATGTTTGCAAAGTATAGAGGGCCAGAGATTTCTACCTTTCTGCCCACTTCTGTTCTCTCTTGCCTCCAAAGAAGTGAACATGAATCTGGCTGGGACAGATTCCAGATTCCAGGATACCGCCGAGGACATCTTTTCCAGCGGGTGGGGTGTGTGTGCCTACCAGGTGCTGCACACGCACGGGACTGCCTGCCACCAGTCCCTGCCCGTCCTCCCTCTCTCCCTCCCTCGCTTTGTGGGGCAAAGTGGCTGTGGGGCATGGCTGTCCTCTGCTCTTGGCCTCCCAGGGGGCACAGTGGCCCAGACAAGGCTGGACACAGACTACAAGAGCCCGCTCTGGTGTCTCCTCCCTCTCCTCTCCCTGCCCTTAAGCAGCAGGCAGGCCCAGGCCACCACTCAGCTGGGCAATGACATTAATGTGCCAGCTTCCTTTGCTTATAAGCACAGGTCTTTGGCATTCCTCAGGGGTACTTCTGTTAAGTTCACAAGAAAGCCCTAGTCTGCAATATCATGCATCAGCCCAGATAACAACAGGCTGCAGTTTTAGCTTGCATTTCCCACTGTCTTGTTTTTTCTCTATCCTCGCTAGAGAATCAATCTCTCTGGGATAACGTATCCTGGACCGAGACCATCTATGCCGATCAGACAATCCCTGGTTCCTAACACAGGGGTAGAGTTGTTTTCTTTTTCTTCCATACGACCCGTGGGATGAGAAGATTCTGGCCTCCCTCCTTTCTCTGTTTTCCCACCCAGATTTAGGCCAAGTAGGTGGTAATCTCTGAAGCGAAGTCAATGCTTTCTTTTTACTGGAAAAACTCCTCGCCATTTTGCTAAGTGTGCTGAGATCTCACACTTGGAATCAGGGAGTGACTCGTAGAGTCCTGAGCACAATCCAGTGCTAGAAGTTACTCTGCTACCTTGCCCCTGCTTGCCAAAGTCTACCAAACCCCCATCTTTGAACGCTAATAGGCTGTCCACTACTTTATGTTCAGGTAGGTCACATAACCAATCTCAGATTGATCCTATTTCTGTGAAGTTTCTTCACTGGCAACTCATTCTCTGATACCAACTTATAAGCAGCTGGAGTTTTGGGGTATGAGTAATCAAAACTGATAATGGCTAACTCGGACAGAAAGTCAATTTCTTAGAAGTGTATCAAGTAACTCCCAGAATTTATAAGAAGGCCAAAGACTGGGATAAGAAAATAAGCAGTCTGGGCAATAAGATCCCCAGCCCAGGTCATTCCATGGACCTCAAGTACATAGTGTGGGGGCATTGATCTGGTAAATGTTTTCTTTCCATCCTGGTTAGAAAAGGAGGATCGGAAAGAGTTTTAGTTCCTGCATGACAGATAAGAACATTCGTGTACAGTTTTGTCTTGGGCGTTATATTAACTCACCTGCCCCTTGTCATAAGATAGTCCAAAGACATCTGGGTCCCCCGGATATCCCATAGAACATCACACTTATCAGCTACGTTGGTGACATCATGGTGATCGGACAGGATGAACAAGAGTCGGCCAGCACACCTGCTAAAGAGGAATCAATTACCGACCCTCAGCAACAGAGGTGAATGTCAACAGCATTATGATGACCCAAAGAAGTCACACGTCAAAATTCACGTACTGCATGTTTTCGTTTATGTAAAACTTTGATACAGGCAAAACGAATCTGTACTAACAGCAAGTGCATCAGTGGTTGCCTGATGACGAGGTTGGGGAGAAGGCTATCTATCTGCAAAGGGCACGAAGGAACTTTCTGGAATGATGGAAATGGCCTACGTCATGATTGTAATTACGATTACATTTGTTAAAACTCAACCACTTAAATGTACACTTGAGATGAATGCATTTTATACCCCAATAAAATTGAGCTAAAAAAGAATTGTACACGATTTTAGTAAATTCTCAGAATATATGTCACTGAATATGGTAGCTGACGTTTTCCCATTATTACCATTTTCCCAAGCAGGAGTCCCTTAGATAGAAACATCTTTTATCTTATTTACATCTTTTTCTAGGCTAATCGTCTGGCATTCTGTTTCCACTCCTTTGCCTTTGCGTAATCTACCTCTGGGCAGGCTAAAGGAGGAGATCCTTGTTTCCAGGCTGGGATGTCCATGAAGGGGTTTCCCAGGTAAGTGGAGGGTTTCAGGTAAATGAAGTGTAACAAGGGCACAGTGGACTGAACTCCTCTCCCTGTTCCTGTCCTGGCATTTCGCGGTGCTGCTTGCTACCTTCCTGTGGCTCCCGAGCCTCTGTCATCCTTACAGGAGTGACCTACCAGCACCAGGGCTGAGCCTATTGACCTAGAATGTGCTCATGTGGGATATGCTGTGCTGGTGCCTCTGTAGCAAGCAGGTGAACCTAGGTTTCGAGGCTTCTTAGAAGCCAGAACCATTTTTCCCACCTTTTATCTGAGGAGCTTTTGGGTGTCCTGGTAAGGGGAGCCCATGGGTTGAATCCATTTGAGAATTATTGATTCCAATTAAGTTAAACGGATTTCTATGTCATAGGGTCTCTCACAGACATTATGTGCCAATGTGCATAAGGCATCTTTATTTTTATTTTTTTTCAATGTTTATTTTTGAGAGAGAAAGACAGAGTGCGAGCGGAGGAGAGGAAGAGAGAGAAGGAGACACAGAATCTGAAGCAGGCTCCAGGCTCTGAGCTGTCCGCACAGAACCCGATGTGGGGCTTGAACCCACAAACTGAAATCATGACCCGAGCCAAAGTTGGACACTTAATGGACTGAGCCTCCCAGGCGTCCCTGCACATAAGGCATCTTTAAGGGTGTGTGTGGAGGGCGTATCCCATCTTCCTTGAAGTGGCTGTTCTAGAGTCTTCTCCCGGCCCTGGCTCTGCCTTAGACCTGACTTCCTCACGCTCCTGGCGCCCAAATGCCTGCCTGCCCCCCGGCCATTTTCCTGCCCAGAGGAATGATTTTCCTCTATATGATTTCAGTTTATATTCAGGTTCCCTTTTGTCCCGACTTTCTTAGGCAATAATTTTATCCTGACAAATTATAGGCATTTCTGGGTCACCTCCCCTCCCCGTCTGGGTTTTGTTTGTTTCTTAAAGTTCGATGATTTCTAGTAAATTCATCCAGTTGTGTTACCAGCACCCCGATTCAGCATAGGAACATTTTCATCTCCCAAAAGTACAGGAGGGGGAAATAGCCTGGGGGAATAGAAGTGAGTAGGGAAGCACTCAGATAGTGGATCCCCAGCTCCTGTCCGTGGATCCTGGGGCTGGGCCCTGATGCCTCCTCCCCTCTGGACACCCCTCGTCAGGCTACCCCATGACGGGACCCCCCACCGCTTCCCCTAAATGCCCCGGCAACCTCACAAGTGTCCGGACGGACGGAGATGGAGGGAGGCGGCAGGCACTGCCTCCAGCTTCCTGCACGATCAGCTCCAAATACTTTCACTTTTCTTTCCTCCGGAAGCCTGGCCCCCCACTGCATGTGGCAAAGCACAGACTTCCTGCTTCACCCACTGGTGTCCCCCTGCTGTTCCCTCCGCCTTCCAGGAGCCATCCCTGCCCCAGCCCCTGACCAGGGAAGGGGCAGGAGCAGGTGGCAAACCCAGCCTCCAGGTGGGTTTTTGTCTCGGCTACTTTATTCTTCATTTGGGGTGATCAGGCTCTGATAGCTAATTTCCTGACAGCAGCTACAGAGTGGAACTCAGCTATTTTAAACTGTGAGACTCTCTCCTTGTAAAATACTGTCTTCCAAAGATACAGAGGTATGTGGGGTTTAACCAGAGACCATGAAAAAGGGGGACAGACTTGGGAGTCGGGGGCGGGGGGAGCAGAAACACAGCTCAACTCCTTTTGCCCTAAAGTCTAGCCCGTTGTTGTGGATGAAAGGGAGATTTGCTCTCTACCCTCCTCCTCTGTGCTCTGTTGATTCTGCACTCAGCCCCAAATGGGCAGCTCATTTATTATCCACAGTGCAAGTGACCAGATGTGGTTGGTGGAAAAAAGAAAATGAGGAGGAAACCCTTCATTTCTTCCCTAGTGTTTCATGAGATTTTTATATATTTTCCTTAAGCACATTTTTGATTGTTTCCTTGAAGTGCATTCCTAGAGGTGGAATCTGGGACTCAAGGGAATCCATATTCTAGGGCGTTTGACCCTGATTGCTAACTTCGCCTCCAGAACATTTGGATCTGTTTACATTTGCACCAGGAGCATCTGTGGTTATTGCGATTAGTCTTTATGTTGGGCAATCTGATAGGCAAATGCTATTAAATCGTCTTCTTTTGTACTGTTCCAGCTACTAGAGAATTGCCATGCTTTTCATATATTTATTGCACATTTGACTTAATTGCCTAGTTAAGCCTTTTGCTTTTTTTCCCCATATGGATGTTTGTCTTTTGCTTATTCATTTTTAAGACTCGTTCCCATAATAAAAATCTGAACACTCCCATATGAGACCCTATATCATGCACTAGCTTTAGTGGGGCTTTATTCAGACAAGCTCTGCTTTGCCACCTTGGGCTATTTACTTAACCTCTCTGTGCCTTGCTCTCACTCTTGAGAACCATAATAGTTGAAGAATAAGGAAGCTGGTGGATCTTATGTTCTGAATGCTGTTGTATAATCATCCTAAACGTAACCTCAGGGTCACTTCCTCTTGTTACCATGTGACCATTCTGGATTTCTGGGGCTCTGTGCTTACCTTTGCAACTTTCTTCCCCACATCATGGATTCTGTCCGCATCCTGGTTGCTAGATTTCTCTTCCACCTGTTCTCAATCTCCAGTATTTCTTCATGATTATAGACCCCCTGCGGCATCTTTTCTTTTCCAGCACTATTGTGGATTACTTTACTCTTACAATATGTTTTGGTTTTTTTCCTTCTGTCAAATGTAAATGATGTGGGAATGAGGAGAGAGCAGGGCTGCTCAATCTACCACTGGGATTAATCCTGGAAACAGTCATTAGTTACCGTTCAGTTTTCTATTATACACAAAAGGAAGTAGGAAAAACAGGATCTCTATTTCATTTAAAAAAAAAAAATCTCTGGGTGATTGAGTTTTTCTGTTTACACTTCTATTCCCTTGACAAGTTGTCAGGAATTCATCTGTAGGTTTTCTGCCTCTAATGATTATTGATATTTTCTCATGACCTATCAATGGCTAATTTGTATCAATGTCGCATGGGATGGGAAACGCACATGTCTGTTCTGCGATATGTAATTGATACATATAATAAATCAGCTAAGTAGCCTTTTACTAATCACGTCTTTTTTTAATTTTTTTTTCAACGTTTTTATTTATTTTTGGGACAGAGAGAGACAGAGCATGAATGGGGGAGGGGCAGAGAGAGAGGGAGACACAGAATCGGAAACAGGCTCCAGGCTCCGAGCCATCAGCCCAGAGCCGGACGCGGGGCTCGAACTCACGGACCGCGAGATCGTGACCTGGCTGAAGTCGGACGCTTAACCGACTGCGCCACCCAGGCGCCCCTATCACGTCTTATACCTCCTTCGTGTCTATTTATGTTTGGCTTATTTGTGTGTTGAAGGTTGTAGGTGGTTTACTCAAGTTTCCAAATATTATCGGGCTTCTATCTTTCTACTCATCATTGGGTGGTCCCTCTTACATGAGCTTTGCTAGTGTCTGTCGTAAGGTGCGGTCCAGACAACCTTAACTCTGTTCAGTGTAGCCACAGACCATAGTACTTATGACCATAAACCTAGAAGCGGAACATCGGAATGTGTTCACCTCTATCACTTCCAAGTTGTGCGATTTAGGGCAAGTTCATAACACATCTCTATGTCTCCATGTCCTTCACAATACAATGGGTGAAATCATAGAAACCATCTTGCAAGGGTTTTGTGACGATCAAATAAGTTACTGCATGTGAAACCTTTATAATAAAGTCCAGCACATAGGAAATACTCAATAAATATTAGTGACTTTTATAGTTTTTAATTTTTTAAAATTTTTTAGTTTATTTTTGAGAGAGAGAGAGCAGGGGAGGGGCAGAGAGAGAGAGAGAGAGAGAGAATCCCAAGCAGGCTCCACACAGTCAGCGCAGAGCTCGATGTGGGGCTCAAACTCACAAATTGCAAGATCATGACCTGAGCCAAAATCAAGAGTTGGACACTTAACTGACTGAGCCACCCAGCTGCTCCTATAAGCTATTTTTAATATCTGTCTCATATTTACCAATACCCCTTTGAGATTTCAGCAACCTATTGTTGGTCAATTTCAGCCTCCATTGTCCTTGGACGTTGTCATTGCCTCTTACACCCATGAGCCTTTGAGGAAGACTGCTACAGGATGACTTTGGGACCAGGATGGTGATCTGAAAATGCCCACTGAGCACAAACAGCAGCTCCCCGAGTTCCCAGAGTCTTTCCTCTCTTCTCGTGCCTCTTCCGTAGGATGTTCACCATGACCAGAGCCTTAGAAGAGACTCTACGCCAGCACTTCATATACCAGAAGCTGGAGATTGCCTATGCCATACACAAGCCATTTCCCTTCCTCGAAGGCCTCCGAGACAACTCCTTCATCACTGAGAAGATGTACAGGGTGAGTCGTGCTGACTGCTTTTCCGTGGCAGCCCAGCCCCCCCACCAACAGTTACTGAAGTTTCAAACCACAAACCCTTAGAGCTTGGAAGGTCTAGTCCAAAATGTTCATTCTCAGGGAAAGATGGGGTTACAAGGGCAGCCGTACAAACGACTTCGCCCCACGTGCCTTAAAACGAGAGAAATTTATTCCCTCACAGCTTGGGAAGCCAGAAGTACAAAATCAAGGTGGCGGCCACGTTGGTTCCTTCTGAAGGCTCCAAGAGAGAGCCTGTTCCCTGACTCTCCTACCTTCTGGTGGCACCAGAAATCCTTGTAGAAACTTCACTTCCAATCTCTGCTTCCATCTCTACATCAATCTCTCCATCAGCTTTTCTTTCCCCCATTTTTTCTTTTTCTCTTCTCTTCTAAGGACACTTGTTATTGTGTGTTAGAGCCCACCCTAATCCAGGATGATCTCTTCTCAAATTCTAACTTAATTACATCCGCAAAGACCCCTTTTCCAAATGAGGTCACATTCACAGGTTTCAAGTGGACACAACTTACTGGAGGGTGGCACCATTCAACCCACTAAGGGTACCCTCCCAATTCTTAAGAGCTTGTTGTACGCAGTCCTTTCAGACTTGAAGCAAAGCAGGCATTGGAAGATATGGCTATATGGACAAAAATGGCATTCTTTTCATGATTTTTGTTTTTTATGTATTTCCTGAGCCCTAAGCCCAAGGAAGGGCAGCAGTGGTTGAGTGTTCTTCTCCCAGGCTTGGCCTGGTTGGCTCCAACCCTTCTTCGGGTCATAGCCCGGATGTCACTCCTCAGAGAGGATTCCTTAACCCACTCATCTAATTGATTTCCCATAGAAATCTATGCTTTCCCTTCATAACACTTCTCTCAAAAGCAACGGGGCATTTCTTTAATTTGTGTTTATTATTGAATGCTCATCTTGTCTACCCGACAATGTCCCTTCCGTCACTATGGGTAGCACCACGCTGGTCTTATCCACTGCTATATACCCAAGGACAAGCCTAATAGGTGCTCAGTAAGTGTTGTGCAATCAATTCTCCTGCCATGTTTCTCCTCTTGGCCAACTTCTCAGGAAGAGGAGTTCTCTGGATGATTTCCTTGTTGGCTAGAACCCATTCAGGCCATCTCAAGTCAAAGAGAGAGAGTAAGAGAGAGACAGAGAGAGAGACAGAGAGATCAAACAGAGGCTAACAAGCGATCAACAGAATTGCCACTTGTGACCAACTAATTGGTCCTTTGCTACAGAGTTCTGCCCAGAGCCTGGGAGACATAGTTACATAGTAGGAGCCTTTGACTACCTTCCCTTCCCTCAAATTTCTCTCTGCCCTCAAATATACCTAAAATAAGGTTCACAAAGCAGACTTATTTTAAAGACGGCTAAGTTATTTATTCCTACGACCAACCATCCAAAAATAGGTGAAGTTCTGGAAGTAAATATGTGTAACTATGACTTCTCTGCCTTCGAGTCTACCTATACGTTTGTGTTAAATTCCTTGTTAGAAGAATGAAATACTACTCTTACGCTGTAGCAAACCACAAACGTAAAAGAAACTTCCATTCCATTTTATGATTATTCATCACCATCCTTGATGCCATTTTTTAAGGAATCCATGGAAGCCTACAGAAGTCAGGTCCCTGTACCCAGACTGGTGTACAATATCCTCAGCCACCTGGAGAAGATGTTCAACCTGTCATTTCTGCAGATGCTCTTCAGCCGAATTAACCTGCGTGAATACCCCCACCTGACAAGGATCCTCAAGAGCTTCAGAAGTGGTATGAGTCTTTCCGAATATCTCTCGGGCTGTAGGAGCAGGGACCAGAAGTTGCTCCAAGTGTGGGTTGGCTTTCAGCCCTGTGGGCGGTGCCCCTCAACTGGCCGGTTCTCTGGGGAGATAGGAAGCTGACTCTCTCGCAGTGCGGCAGGAAGAGCCGTCTCTGGCCCCACTTCTCTAAGATGAATTTCTAGAAGACACAAACATTTCTGTCTTACCTGTTCTATGAAGTGGGGGAAAGCTGTACCGTTTAGCACCCTGGACAGTCTCTAGGGAAGGAAAAATGTGACTGAAATGCAGTTACAGAGACTCAGTCTGGCAGAAGGATAAGGAGGGCCAGAGGGGAAGGGAAATGAATAGGGATGGATAATAAGTATCTCTCTCTCTTTTTTTTTTTTTTTGAGTACTTACTATGTACCAGGCATCGTCCCAAGCACTGTATAGGGTTATCTCACATCATCTTTATTTTTTTTAACATTTATTTATTTTTGAGACAGAGAGAGACAGAGCATGAGTGGGGGAGGGTCAGAAAGAGAGGGAGACACAGAATCCGAAACAGGCTCTAGGCTCTGAGCTGTCAGCGCAGAGCCCGACGCGGGCCTCGAACTCACAGACCTCGAGATCATGACCTGAGCCGAAGTCGGACGCCCGGCCGACTGAGCCACCCAGGCGCCCCCTCTCACATCATCTTTAAAACAACCCTGTGATGTCATTATCAGCCCCACCTGACATGTGAAGAAAGTATAGCTCAGAATAACCTTCCCCAGGTTACTTGCCTGTGAAGAGCAGAGCAGGCGTCCTACTGGGTCTCCTAACTCTGGGGCCTGAGCTCTCAATCCCTCTTCCCAGCAAGGCGGAAGACGCCGCCTAAAGCTGGAGGAGAGGGGAGAGGGAGCTGGAGACAGAGGGTATGAGAAGGAAAGGGAACGTGGAAGCACGCTGTGAACGCGAAAGAGCTGGACAAATACAGAGCAGGAGAAAGAGCGAGGACAGAGCTGGGAAGAAAGAAGCCAGGGCAGGAGGAACAGGTGACACCATCGTTTTGGGCTTGCGGATCAACACTTTGGCCAAGGCGCACGATTCGCTTCCCCGAGAACAACAGGAAGAGGACCGGCGGCTCACACTGCACTGGGACCTTACTGTGAGTGGGGTCAGCGCTGTTGACAGCAAGAGGTTCCTCCCCAGGAGAAATGACTCCTTGAGCTAAAGGGGCGGCAGGGCGCAGGTGCACGCGGGCCGGTGCTCCCGGCGGCAGCCAGGCAACGCGGGGAGGCCTGGGTTCTCAGAGGCCACGCTAAGTCAGTCCGAGGGCCAGAGGCACCACACCCCGCTGTGCTCCCCGACCCGGCCGAGCTCGAGCGTCTTTCTGGATCTGTAGCCCTAGGCTCGTGTTCTGAGCCCCTCTCCAGAATCCCAGCTTGTTTTCCTTTTTCTGTTCACTGGTTGAGACGACTTAACTTCTGAAATAAATGATGGAGAAGAATCGTAAGAGAAACCTGGCCACGGGAGGCATAGCGTGCAGAAAGGAGAGGGCCTGGGGTATTGAGGATGGGGAGGAAGTTTGCTGTGGCCCATCCCAGGGTGCAAGGCAGGGAGGCACAGCAGCGCAATCTGCACAAATGAGCAGAAACCAGAGTAGACAGAATGCACCTTGTGAAGGAATCTCTATTTTATCTTCTTTGCTACAGGGAGGTGTGATGTGTTTACTTATTAAAACAGGGACACGTATTCGAATTGTACCATTGTACAAGATAGTCTAAATTCTGAAACCAAAATTAAAGAAAAACTTAAGAAGATTAAGTCCCTGAGGACTAAGTCAACTTCATGTGTGAAACGACTTTGGTCTTAGCCCAGAGATTGGATGCAGTTATATTTGAACTGAATGCCCCAAATCAGTAGCACAGAGTAGAAATGGACCACGAGTGGATGATGCTGGTGATGAATCCGTTCTCCACACCTAGGGGAGAATGAACCAACCACCCCATGCCCCTGACCCTTTG
Source organism: Herpailurus yagouaroundi (assembly GCF_014898765.1). Lineage (NCBI taxonomy): Eukaryota > Metazoa > Chordata > Mammalia > Carnivora > Felidae > Herpailurus > Herpailurus yagouaroundi. The sequence goes on from NW_024412433.1 coordinate 9,237,865, forward strand.
GAAGTCACGTGTGAAGAAATTCCCTTCCCCAAATAATTCTTGGTTTTTTTTTTTTATTTTATTTTTAATGTTCTTTTTTTTTTTTTTTTTTTTTTTTGGGGGG
>NW_024412433.1:9238067-9260519 GCF_014898765.1 Herpailurus yagouaroundi
TTTTTAATGTTCTTTTTTTTTTTTTTTTTTTTTTTGGGGGGGGGGGCTGGGGCGGGGAGGGGGCAGGGGGGGGGGGGGGGGGGGGGATGGACAGAGTATCCAAAACAGGCTCTGTGCTGACAACAGAGAGCCCGATGAAGGGCTCGAACTCACAAAACCGCGAGATCATGACCTGAGCCGAAATCAGAAGCTCAACCTACTGAGCCACCCAGGCGCCCCTCCCTTCCCCCAAATAATTCAGAGTCCCCGGGGTGTTGATGTGTGCTCCTTCACCAATCCCAGTTGTCATTTCCTACGGAGGATGGAATAGAGCCGGGCCTACCCTCCTTGAAGTTCCAGCCAACTCAGCTGAAGGGAGCTCCCTCCAGACCCTGCTGTGGTTGCCCCCACCCCAACACCGATCACAGAGCCTCTTGCCCCATGAGCCCAGTGTCAGTGAGCCCAGCGCATCCACCCAGCACAGCACTGAGATCCGGACTGAATCATCCAGCCCTCCTGGCCCTGCCGTGGCCCTCCCCAGAGCCACCCAGGAAGGAAGGATCACTCCAGGTGAGAAGCAGACCTTGTCCAACACCTGTGTATCCCCAGCCTAGGGTACCTGCAGTCGTGTCTAGGACTCCAAGGTCTCACCCTTTTGTTAACCTGGTCTATCCCACGTGCCCACCTGCCACACACAGCCCTTCCCCGCACTTCCAGGGGCCTGGGTAAAGTCAGGAGCCTGAACACCTGCTTCCCACCCTTGGAACAGCCCCACCCTCTGCCCTTGGGCCCTGATGCTTCTGGCCTGGGTGTTTTTAATCTCCTCCCTGACACTCTGTCCCCATGCCCTGTAATGATTATTCTTTCTCTCTTCAATGACCGATGACAACTTAACATCCTGCATAAATGCTGAAGAAGACTCACAAGAGGGACCTGGCACCCCGCCTGCCTCTGTGCAAGGTAATGTTGCTTGGGACTGACTTAGTTCAATTCGAGGTGGGCGTGAGGGGCAATCATGCACCTGTCGACCCAGGGACTTGTGGCAGGAGCCCAGGGAAAAAGAACAGAGTGTGACAAAAGAAAAAGAAAACAAGGGACTGATGCTCCAACTCAGCACTGGAATCCTTGTCAGGGATGCCTCCATGACCAGTCTGATGCTGTGATGCCCACCCGATAAGTGTTCTTAAATGACATGTAACTTGTGCAGTACACCCCTCTGTGACCCTTACTCAATTGCTCAGGCTCTGATTACAGGGGCCTTTCAGTTTCAACCACGTCCATTTTTATATGGTTTGGATTCTAAGAGTAATGTTATTGAAATTATTGGAAAAGATGATAAAACATTTAAAGACCTGACGGACCTGATTTAGCTTCCAAAATTGTTTCTAATCTCCCCAGCCATCATCATGAAGGACTCTGATAACATTAAATATAACCATGGAGTACTATCGGGTGTTGTCAAAAATGGTATTGTGGATTCTGAGTTCTCCAATACTGAGAATAAAGGGCTCTATTTGGTTCAAATGTTTCCTTCACTCCTCTAACACCTAACACCTAACATCCAAATAAGGTTAACATAAACATGAAGCCAATAGCAATGGAAGACTCCATCTGCTAGATGAGCGAAAGAAAGCCGTAATTAAATTATTCAATTCGTAGGTAGTGAGTCACTATATGATACACCTGAAACTAACATATGCTAACTACACGAGAATTAAAATTTTTTTTAATAATAAAACAGAAAACAAATTAGTAAGTAGCTAGTTGATTGTTGACTCCCCCCTCTTTCCCACCCTTACTGGGCATTGGTGTTCCGTTGGCCCCGCCACATTTACTGGTTGGAATAGACTGTTTTTTTTCCTCCTCCCTCTGGTCCCTGTTTGCTGGTCCTGGGATCTGAAATTCATCTTCTTTCTCTGCTCAGTGTGCGGTAACAACCCGAGGCCCCAAATAAAAGATAAGGAAATGCTCAAGAGATGCCCCACCCTCCCTCAGGTCCCGTGCCAGGAAATGTTGATGCGGACAACTATAGCTTGCCTTACTTTTCATGTCTACCAAGAGGAGAGGTCATCTGGATCATTCTCGAGACAGGGCTCTCCTTGCCGCTCTTGACCACCATCTTGGCCCAGCTTCCAGCTGCACACCCAGCCCTCAGGAGCTTGGATGGGCAGGAGATCCTGGGGAAGACAAGGGAGATGAGTCTGGAAAAGGTAGACTTGGAGGAGGGGCACCATAGATGAGCGAGCCCAGTAGCACCCACAGGACCTAGACTACAAACATCACTAGAAGGTTTACTAAGGGAGAAAATTCATCTGCGTGAGGGCTGTGGCAGGACCCCTGGGGACAGGACAGGGGACTGAGCCAGAGCAGGACTGTGTGAGTCAGCCACACTCTGAGGTGCTCAAAGACATTGTGTGGCCCTGACACAGATGGCCCAGATGCGGACGGTTCTTTTTCTGAGCCCTCATCCTGACTGTGGAGAACGTTCACCTTCAACCCTCATCATTTCTATATTGTTTAGATTTTTAAGAGTTGATCAAAATAATTTGAAAGTCAACAAACTATTTAGAATGTCTAATGACTGCTTGCCATCTGCCTCAGATGCCTATCCTAAGGAGCCCAAAATTTGAGACAGATCTCATTGAACCGTGTAAACAAGAAGAAGGTGGCAGTCTTACTTGAGATTTGTTATGGCTTCAAACCCTGCGGTCTGCTTAGTGCAGCAAAAACAAGAACTTCACATTTATTTACTATTAACAGGTGCTGGCAAATAGAGACTAGCTCCTGCTTTCTTGTACACAGAAATATAGAAGGCACTTAGCCTCCTTCACTATTTTTCAAGGTGAAGTAATGACAAGGAGAGAGGTTCAAAAATATCCATTCACAAATCTTTAAGGACTAGCATGTATTTTTTATATGGCAAAGACATTCCCCTTCACTGAAGCCAGTGACCTTGACCAGAATTCAAGATCAGCACCCTCAATGCTCGCAGCCTTATCCCCTGCATGAGGGTTACTGAGGGCCCCTTATTCTTCTCTTCCGTCGAATAAGGGGAGTCCCTCAAAACAGGTCAAACTGAGCCCTCCTCTGAGGGCGGGGATATCACTGGTATAGCCACACTGGTAAGTGTAACCACAAACCGATCAATTCAAGGCGGGGCAGACTTTTCCTTCTGCCTGTTCCAAGCTCTGAATCGAATTCTGTTTCCTTTGATAGAGATAAGAGATATCTCTCCTGAACCAAATGACCCCAAAGAGTTCCAGGGGGCATCCATCACACCTCCCAACAAGAAAGGTAAGGGAGGGTTACCGTTCTCCTGTGGACCCCAGGAGCATGACTGTGGAGGGACTTTCTGTTTTTCTGATCGTCTTTTGTCAGAAGCACCCACCATGTGATTGGAGTCATGATGCTCATTAGTTTGTTTCTGTAGCTCCCATTCACTGCATCTTCCTTGAAGGCCTTCACTAAGAGCGTAGGGAAACCAGACGGCACTGGGGGCCATTGAAATACGTATCCATTGCAATCGCCTGCTCTGAAACAATCAAGGTCTCCTTTACCCACAACTTCTTGGAGGGTCTGTCACACCTCCTCTTTAACTGAAAGTTGGTTCCCCGAGAGGGCACCGCTTTCTCGTAAGACAAGGCTGCCTATTATCTGCTCTTGCTCACCTCGTGGTGGGAGACAGGGTGGATGCCCACTGCTTGCTACATACTGCCCCTGACTAGCCCTTTGCTCCTCTGCCCTCCATGTGAATGAAATAACTCCCTCTGTCTTAATCACGGTCGTCCTTAACTTGTCCCTATTTCCCCAGCAGACCTCTAAGGCTAACTTAGAATTTTTCTGTCAGTTCAAGTGCTGCTATCATCCTGGACACCTTGAAGGTGTCCCATCCAAGAGACCCATCCAATACTCTGGTCCCTCAGAACTTTCCTCTGCTCTTTTCCAGTGACTTTTTTCTGCACCCATTCTTGGCCTCCTGGACCCAGAGACAACCATGGGTCCTCTCATCGTTGAAGCCTGGCTCCACCTCCCAATAATTAATTTCAGAATTCTTTTTTTTTTTTTTTTTTGACATCTAATCCTTGAAGTCTGCTCCTTCTGCAGCTATTGTTCAACCTCCAAACTCTCCTCTCCAGCCCAATCTTAAACAATTAACTCAAAAGTATCCCTGCCTGATTTCTCCCTTACAACTTGTTCCCTCTGGAGCTGTTCTTCAACCTCACTTGGATGACCAGTCCATTGGCTTTTCCCTTTTCTGGTTCATCATATGCCTCTCTTCATGCCCCTTCATACCAGGTTAGAGGCCACGATCCATTGCTTCAGTAACTTATTGCTGGTATCTTAACCAACCTTGCCACTCTGCCTTTTCCTAGAACCCTCTGGCGGGTCTTGGAGGGACCCATTATCTGCTTTCTGCACACTGGGTATGAAGGCAGGCACTTCACTATGGGGAAAACCACGCAGCAGGGCAGAGCTCATGTGTTGTGCCTTCACGAGCCCAGGGTAAATGATCCTTCTACACTGCCTGACAATTTCACTTCCTGCAATGATCCTTTTCAACCCTGAGCTTTTTTTTTTTTTTTTTCAAACTGCTGGCCCCCCCTCACCACCTCCTTTTCTTCTTTTTTTAAAATCTTTATTTTATTTTATTTTGTTAACGTTTATTTTTGAGACAGAGAGAGACAGAGCATGAACGGGGGAGGGTCAGAGAGAGGGAGACACAGAATCTGAAACAGGCTCCAGGCTCTGAGTGGTCAGCACAGAGCCCGACGCGGGGCTCGAGCTCACGGACCGTGAGATCATGACCTGAGCCGAGGTCGGCCGCTTAACCGACTGAGCCACCCAGGCGCCCCTCCTGCCTCCTTTTCTTAACAGACTACTTTTCCTCTTACTACACCAAAAGGTATAGGATGGGAATACCCTCACTTCCTGCTACCAGCCTGCGTTTGCCCCCTCCTCTCCACTTCCCTCTTTCTCTCTAAGGCAATCCTTCTGCCTCACCTGACCGTGTCCATGACCCCTCTCTCCTCTGAGAATTCAGCATCTCCCTGTCACGGGATCTGCATTCAGTCACTGCCCAAGCCTATCACAGCTCATCAAAGGAGCTTCCTCTTGATCCTCAGCTCACTTCACCGGCTTCCATAGCTCACTCTTCCATTTCATAGCTAGAAACGAGCTACCTAAACTCATTGTCCCAATCTCTTCATGTCTCTCTCTCTCCTCTGCCACTTTAGAATCTTCTCCATCATTACTCCATGAGGCAGCATCACGTAAGGCCACCAATGCCCTGCTCGCCACTATGGTTTGAAGACCAAAAGTGAGCGCTGAAAATTGTTGACCTTTGAGGTTGGCAGATCTATGTTTGTAGCCAGGAGAAGATCATCTGTACCCTTTCTCTTTAGGCAAGAAAAGAAAAAGAAGTATCTGGTCAACTCCAAAGAAGAGACGCCAGAAAAAAAGCCTCTCAAAAGGTAAGATGAGAGAACAAGAAGAGGTGGGAGGCAGCAGACAGCTCGTGCTTGTAGGTTAAGGTGTGGGAAGTTGAATTTCATTCTAAACGAAATGGGGAACCATCGAAGAGATCCGATCAGTGAAGTGACATGATCCCATTTTGCATTTGACAAGAACAGTTTTGGTTCAGTGTAAAGGATGAATTGGAAACAGAAGAGAATGGAGGCGGGACAACCCTTGGAAAGGGGAGGACGCCATGCAGGTTGACAGAACTCTGCATTCAGATCTGGCAGTGGAGATAAGGGCCAGTTCAAGAACAGCTTGGAAAGAGAGTTGATAGAACTTGAAAAATTAGGAGCTGGGGAGGAGAGAGAAACCAAGGCTTCCTCTTCAGTTTCTGGCTTGAATGGCTGGGTGAATGGTGGTGTACATTGCTAAGGGGAGATGCAAATAATTTGGGAGGAAATCTTATAATTTTCCATTTTTGACCTTTCACCTCAAGATTTGTGCTAGCTGTCTATGCTCTAGCTCCATGCTTTGTCCAAAACTGTGAAGGGTCTGAGATGGTACCCCACTTGCATAGGGCCGTTCTTTGTGTATATGACCATGCAGGAACCCCGGGCACCTGGATCAGGGGAAAGATTCCTCATTGACATCACAACCAGCTCAACATCCAGAGTCACACTGCATTATCTACCCCCAAATGCAGACCCACAGGCAGTGAGAAGAGAGCTGCTGGAATCCTTCTGAGAGGCAGATGATATCCCATAGACAAAGGATAAAGAATGATGGGTTTTCTGTTTATAGACAGGACAAGGAAGCCATCTTCCTCCTCTCCTGAAAGGAGGGAAAAACAAAATACAAACAAACAAGAAAAAAACTTGGCTGCTTTGAGATAAGATTAAACTGATCCTCTGTCCTCACCCTCATCTTTTGGAATTGAAATGCCTCTAAGAGGCAGAGAAACCCCAAGTGTCTTCAGCCTTTGTTAAAGATGATCCACATTCTGGGCTTCATCCCTTTTGATGTGTAAATACCAATGGAGAGAGGGCTCCAGTAATCCTGGTACTTTGGGACTTAGCTTAGGAAGCTAGCCCTGCTGTAGGCATTTGGCAATCTCAGGAGAGGAGAAGACTTATTATCCTTTTGGATCAAACAGCAGTTTACCAGCTACAGATCTCATTCTCATGGTGTATGAAAAGCAAAATATTTCTAGGGATGTGAAAGCAAGCATTCCCTGTCTTAATTCTGTATACATTCTCATGCCTCAGGAGTCTAGGGCTTTTCACAGAAGTACTGAGAAATCAAGGGAGCTTAATTTCCCCCACAATAGGGAGAGGGGAAAGTGGGTGATGGGCATTGAGGACGGCACTTATCGGGATGAACACTGGGTGTTGTATGGAAACCAAATTAACAATAAATTATATTCAATAGAAAAATAGAAAAAAAATTCCCCCACAATATGCAAATCTGGCACTCAATAAAAAAAATCAGATCCAAAGATATAAATGTGAGTTCTCGGCAAAATAAAAGTATCCAGATCCGTGGGAAAGAGAACCCTAACCCTTAGACCCTTCCTTCTGTCATCGTCATTGTAAATCCTCTCTGTCCTAGCCTCACACTCTACCACGCAGCCCCTCGATTCTTTGATACCTTGCACTTTTCCCACCGGAGGCACCTGGGGAAACTTGGATCCCTCCTGATCCACAAATAGGTCCTGGGGAATCTGGAGAAGTACGTTATAGCACTCCTTGTGTGCCAAAACAGGCTACCTGGCCATCTTTTACTCGGATGTGGGCACCTCCAGGAAGAAGGTGTCAGACATGGCCCAGGAAAGAAAGCCCTCTGCTCTGGGAGTCTGATTAATTTCAACAGGTTGCACAGGGCTGAGAGCAGATGGTGAGTCTAAGGGAGAAAGAAAGGTGCGCACAAGAAAGATACAATTGCAGAACTAGCAGGAGAAAAATGAGGTACAGGGGTACAGAGATCTCAAAGGGGCTGGGGGCATGGGAGGGGGAGGAGGAGCTTTCCAGTGAAAGGGCACCCCAGTGCCTTCACTGGAGGGCACCCCAGTGAAAACTATTCACAAATCACTATTTGGCCCAGGGAGAGCCTCACCTGAACACACAATCCAAAAAAAGCTCCAACTGATGGATCAGGCAACTGAAAGGAAGGACGATTCAACCAGCAACTCAGAGGTCATAACAAGGGCCCAAAAGGCAAGGACTGGATGTACACAAACCTCTGGACCACAGGGTAAGGCTGGCTACCGAATCTGCTATAAATGCTCCATGTGAGAGGGTCTTTCTCGGGACGGACATGGGGTTGGGTGGAGGTGTGAAGGAAACGGTAGAAGAAGGGAGCGGTGCAGACAAGACGGCAAGGAACTTCTGGGCTGGGAGTGGTTGTGGGTAGAAGCCAGCGTGCTCCCAGCACACAGGTCACCTCTACATGGACTCACGTGACCACTTCCCAGTGTCTACTGTTTACATTTCCATTAGTAGAGCCACCACAACTCCGCTGAGTCTGGGGGCTCCCGTCTTGATTCAAGCTGCCCCCATACAAAAAGTGGCACCACTCCTCAAAGTGCACACACTCCCAGGAGTGTTTCTTAATGGCTTCTTTATGGAAGTGAAGTGGCTTAGTCAAAGAGTCTACATGTTTAAGATTAGTACATACCAGGGCACCTGGATGGTTCAGTTCGGTTAAGTGTTGGACTCTTGGTTTCAGGTTAGGTCATGATCTCACAGTTCGTGGGTTTGAGCCCCATGTCAGGCTCTGTGCTGTCAGTGTGACAGGATCTTCTTGGGATTCTCTCTCTTCCTCTCTCTCTGCCCCTCCCTCTCTCTCTCTCTCCGCCTCTCTCTCTCCCAAAATAAATAAATAAATTTAAAATAAAATAAAATAAAATAAAATAAAATAAAATTAGCACATACTGATCAAATTATTGCCAGTTTAGACTCCCATTAACATCATACAGATGCCATTTTCCCTACACCTTCACCAAAACTAGAAACAATTAAGAGTCTTCTGTGTTGACAGATTAAAAGCAAAGAATGATATTCCACCCATGTTTTCCTTTGGATTTCTTTGCACCATGCATGTGGTTAAATATGCTGTGGTAGATTGTATTACTACTCACTGATATCTCGGAAGGTTATACACTCTTGCCCTGTGGACTCCAGAATGGCCATGTCACTTGACTTGGCCAAAGAAATGTAGACAGAAGTGTGAGGGTCGCTTCAAAGCCAAAGCTTTAAGAGCCTGTGTATCATCTTTATTTCTGCCATGGGACCAACAATGTTCTAGACACAAGTTGCTTTGTCCCCAGGATCCGTGTGTGTCAATAACATGGAACCTCATCTAACTTGTGATGAATGAGTAGCACAAGGGAGAAGTAAAACTGGGTTGTTTTAAACCAACACTTGGCAAACTTTTTCTAAAAGGGGCCAGATGAGAGCTTTGCTGGCCCTACAATCTCTATTGCAACTATTCAACACTGCCATTGTAGTATGAAAGCAGCCAGAGACAAATATGTAAACAAATGCACCTGTCTGTGTTCCAATAAATCTTTATTTACAAACACAAGCATTGGACTTATTTGGTCTTCATGCTATTATTTGCTGATACCTATAATTAACCACTGAAATTTGGGAGAGTCATAATTTATCATAACATCACCTAGCCTCTTCCTACTAAGATAGCTGTTTGTTAAATAATTTTTTATTAGAAGTTTTTTCCTTTGAGGTTCACTTGTTCATATTTGCCCATTTTCGTATAGGACTATTCATCTTTTCGTTTGATCAATTATGGAAATCTTCTGTTTGTTATCTCATTGAAATGTTTCTGCTTTTGTTTTTATTTTGTAACTCACTTGAGAAATTTTTGGTTGTGGAGAATTTTTTTGTAAATTTGTTTAGACAAATCAGTTTGTCTTTTCCAAGATGGTTTATGCCAGTTTCTCGACCTTGACACTTACTAGCATTTGGGACTGAATAATTCTTTGTCATGAGTGCTGTCCTGTGCCTCACGAGATACTGGGCAACATCCCAGTCATTAGATGCCAGTAGTGTCTTCCTCCCAGTCATGAGAAACAAAAAGATTTCCCAACATTGTCAAATATCCCCTGGGGGACCAAATCAACCAGCCTTGAGAACCATTGTTTTATGCCCTATATTTCTTCCTTAAAAAGTCCTTTCTATGTGATATTTATAAGTTTATATCCTTTATCTACTTCTAGTGTTTGTATTAAATACATATGTACACATTATTATATTGATTATTATATGTTAATATATATCACCTTATGAAAACATGGTTTCTGTAATGTTTTTAGCCTTCCTATCTATTAACATGAACTTGCTATTCCTCCATGATCAATGCTACAATGTTCTTTTCATAAGACCCACGTCTAGGGGAGCCTGGCTGGCTCAGTCGGTTAAGCGTCCGACTTTGGCTCAATTCATGGTTTTGCAGTTTGTGAGTTCGAGCCCCGCGTCGGGCTCTGTGCTGACGGCTCGGAGCCTAGAGCCTGCTTCAGATTCTGTGTCTCCTTCTCTCTCTGCCCCTCCCCCGCTTGTGCTCTGTCTCTCTCTGTCTCTCAAAAATAAATAAATGTAAAAAAAAAATTTTTTTTAAAGACACATCTATCTTGTCTCTCCAAAGTGGTAGAAAGACAGAAAAAATTACTTGAAAATAGTTGATATAGAAAGCATATAAATCTATGTTTCCAATTATAAATGACATTAATTTTTTTTTTAGAAAAGAAAAGGAACAACGATGTCAGTTCAAGTTCAACCAGAAGGTGTCAGAAAAATATTCCCCCAAAGGGTAAGTAAGCCAGAGACAGGGACTGGCCGCCAGACATCACTGGTGCCCTGGCCACCTGCCGATTGTTTGTGTCCTCTCTTCCTCCTCTTTCCCTCCCATCTTCGTCCTCCTCCTCCTCTTCCCCCTCCTCCTTGTCTGTGAGCATTCATTTCTCTTCTGCGTTGGTAACATTTCTTCAGCACTGCCCCTCTCACTCTCCCTTCCCTCTTTAGGCTCTGGCGACATTGGCATTCCTCCTCCCCGCCATGAATTTATCATTGAAGTAGAACAGGGGCTACTTGAGGTAGGGTCCGCAGACTGGTGCCATCCACAAGTCTGTTGGTTGCAAGTCTGCAAAAATAAAGAGCTTATAAACCAACCGTGACACTGAGCACCCCGTTTTCCCAGCAGGACCTCCTCGGCGGAGATGCCTTATTTCTTTTGGATCAAGCTCCTGTCTTGTCACGCACCGGCACATTGAGTAGCACTGGTGCGATGCTTAAGAAAGAGGCACGTACCGTAAATGTACAGCCTGAGGAATTAACACAAAGGCAAAGCCCACATGTACTTAGCGCCTAGGTTAAGAAACAGAACATAGCCCACACCCATGATCCAATCCCCACCTACACCCCGAGGGTCACCACCAGCCCGATTTCTCAAAGCATAAGCTCTTTGACACTGGATGCTTCGCCCTCCTTTCCTGGCTTCCTCGGTGTGCCCCCCTCACCCACCCCTTCCCCGAAGCTGACCGCCCTTGTTCTCCTTCTTTCCTTTGCTACACATCCCCAGGCCTCACCTTGAACTAAGCGTTCTCTGTCCCAGCAGGCAAGGGCAGGTTTTCCTGACCCGCCTTCGTGGAACGCAGCATTTTTTTTTTTTTTCTTCACGGCCCTTGTCACGACTAAAATTAACTCTGTGTACATCCTGTTCACCGTGTGAAAGTCCGATGAGGTCAGTAAGTGGTCGGTCTTGCTCTTTGCTCTGTGCCCCGTGTTCCCGTGCCTCACACAGTGTATACTTAAATAACTGTGCAATCAATACATTATTCTTCTTCATGAAGTGTGACTACCAATACGAGAGACTCCATGTACTCAGAGAATGCACTTGTGCGCATTAGAAAAAGTGCCCTTTCCTCAATACGCTTTACCCACATCTGTCGGAGCTGACTCCTAAAACCAGGTCCTTTGCTGCCCTCTGAGAGAAGGTCCTCGTAGAAAGTATCCAGCTCTGGGGCGCCTGGGTGGCTCAGTCGGTTGGGCGGCTGACTTCGGCTCAGGTCATGATCTCGCGGTCCGTGAGTTCGAGCCCCGCGTCGGGGTCTGTGCTGACAGCTCAGAGCCTGGAGCCTGTTTCGGATTCTGTGTCTCCCTCTCTCTGACCCTGCCCCGTTCATGCTCTGTCTCTCTCTGTCTCAAAAATGAATAAATGTTAAAAAATAAAAATAAAGCATAAAGAAAGTATCCAGCTCTGAGTATGAATCAGAGCCCTCCTTAGAGGTGGGACCCTTGCTCAGTGCACAACCCACCCAACCATACGCAGAGGCCCTGATAACAACAGAAGTGTACCCGCTTTACAATTGGCAAAGCACTTTGTTCTGCGTTTTGCCATTTAGCCGTCATATAAGTATTGTTCAGCCCACTTTACGGATTCAATTAGAGCATAAAAGACTTGCATGAACAAAGATCAACCTAGGGGTTCTAAGTGCAAGTTTTTTGTTCTTTGCACTGAAAAAAAAAAAAAAAAAACTCCCCGGTGTCTTTAGGAAACACGAGCAGGAAGCACGAATCTAAGCAGATGCTGACAGCTGTCTGTCAGCGTCAGCTCCTTCTGTCTGTCACCCTAGCACTTCTGCCCTGGCCGTGCCTTCTGATTTAACGCCGGCTGTCTCTGTGTTGTTACCGACATACAGTAGGGAGTCCTGTTGAGGCATTTCTGACAGTATGAAAGGAACTGGGGGGGGGGGGGGTCCAGCCGGTCTGGATTCCACTGCCAGTCCCGCCTTGTACCGTGTGGGGATGTCCGGGAATTCCGTCTCCACCTTTGAGCCTGAGTCCCCCATCTATAAAATGGGGATCACCATCATTGCCTTCCTTTTTATAAGTTGTTGTGAAAATAAACTACACAGTGTGTGTGTGTGGCCTTTGCTGTTGCCTTGATGATGGCTTTTCGTCCAGCCACCCCATCTCCCCACGAACCCTTCGCGTCCAGATCAGGGAGCTCCAGACCTCTCCCCAGGCCATGTCTGTCCATGCATGATTTTCACCACGTGCCTTCACCCCGTGTTCTGAAGGGATTCCTGAAGTTCATCTCTCTATGAAGTTTGTTCCCATTCTGCTTTTCTTGCCTCTGTTAGGCTTTCTTTTCGTTTCCTGCACCCTGCTTTCCATTTCCAGGAACTCTCTTTATTAATTGCTTACCTTCATAGCAGGCTCCTCATTGTTTGCTCACGCTTATGAATGGTGATCTAACAGATGTGGGAGAGCGCCAAGGAGGCCTTCCCCTCAGGGTTCCATCCTTAAAAAGCCTGTTGGAGCAGGTGAGACGAAGCTAAATGCAAGATTACCGGAACAGATCAGAAAGCTGTCCCTCCTTAGGCGCAGGGTAGTGGCTTTGGAGCTACCCAGGACAGAAGGTCCTGGCTGACTTGGGAAGCTGCCTGAACCAGGTAAAGGAGAGAGTTCTGCCTGTGCCCGCAACCCTGCACCCTGGCTTGCTGCCCAGAACTCCCAGTGCCGCCCACTGCTCCTGCATCTGCTTGCGAGCCTGTCTGGGACATCTGTTTTGGGACCTATACTTACCATAGGGAATGAGTTCCGTGAGACAGACAACTATGCAAGGTCCCCGATGCCCTGCTAATCCCCCTCGGGGTTTGCGGCAGTGGTCCAAAGTTACCTGTGCCTCTGCCTTGTCTCCCAAGTTAGGAATCCGCCATGGCTGGTCTTCCGTTCAACCTTGACAATAATGTGCACTTACATACGCTTGCTAGGAAATTGCACAGCCCAGATCGTAAGCCCCGCCAGTCTGGCTCCTGAGGCTGAGCTGTCATCCCCTGGGCCCTATTTATTTAAGTGGGCAGAGTCCGGAGACAGTGGTGGAGCCAGCCAGTCCACGCAAGAATGCTGGCTGGCTTTTGAAACTAAGTTCTTCCCACCCCCCTCACTCCTATCCAGCCCCTGCCCCTCCAAGACTGGACATCCTTCAGCGTTCCGTCCAAGGGAGCCATCCGGTCACTTCTCAGGGATCTCTGCTTTCTCGTCTGCCTCTAGTTCATATCCTTCCAAAGTAACTAACGGTTTCTTCACCGTTAGCATCGATGCCGCTTGTTTCTTTTTCCGGGGAGGCTCTTGCCTTTTCATACATTTCCTTTGGCTCTTGCAATAAGTGTTTGAAGCAAGGGAGAAAGTTAGACTGGCTGTTCTCCTAGCCTCGTTCTGCATGTAACATCCTGTGTAACTCAACACAAGCCATGGGCAGCGCCTTCTCCTCGCCCCCAGAGACGGCTCCTGCAGTCTATCTGGAATGAATTCGCCCACAGTGAGGCTGTGGTAAAAAGCGGCAGGAGTGGCTGGTATTTATTTTAAACTCTTTTCCAACTGCTTCTCTCCTGAATCAATACCCCCACATCCCTGCTCAACTTGTTTCACCGTTGCCAAATCTCTCCATGTGCAATTTGCAGATTAGGCTAGAGTTCTTGGCGGTGAGGGGGGGTGGGGTGGGGGTGGGGGGTTCTTTTTTGACTCATGGAGGAAGAAACAGAAAAGCAATACAATGTAAAAGGACGGCAGAAAATGAAGACGGACACTAATCTCTCGGTGCTGAGCACCTCACTTACCCCGCCTTGGTGTAAAATCAGGTGATAAGATTATAAACAAAGACCTTTCTTCCAGCTAGCCGAGCACCAGGAAATATTCTGGGCTGGCAACTTCTATCCAGGTAGAGGGATAAACAGGTTGCTTATGGAATAAAGGAGCGGTGGGTGGTAGCCAATTAGCTTATGAATTAAAACCCACCACAGGAGCCCTATCTGCTTCACTGAACATTCTGTTTGATGCCGTGTTGGTGGTGATGGCTTTGTTGATCAGAAACTACTCTGTACACGTGGCTAATCTGCCACTCAAAATGGAGGAAGTGCTGCCAGTTAGCCAGAGGCTGTTCCCCAATGCCATTTACGTGATTATTGTTACCATTACTGTCCTTAGAGTTCGGGGCAAGGGGAAGGCCGGAAAGAGAGAAAACGAAGACTGAGCGAAACTATACTCTTCTACTTTCCCTTCTGCTTCCAGAAAAACCCGAAGACGACCCCGTGGATTTTCACTCTCCTAAACTTCCCGTGACCTGTGGTGAAGCTAGAGGGATTTTATATAAGGAGAGACTGAAACGAGGTGGGTTTCCTGATCTTCTGCTCTTTGGAACGCCCGAGCCACTAGAAGAGAGGAAAATACCCATGCGTCTCCTTGTCCAGGAGATAAACCCTGCAAGCTAGGCTGCAGAGAAGGAAGTGCCTTGTTAACAAGGAATTTTCGCTTTTCCGCGTCGTGGCGAACCCGGCTGCCAGGCCACTCCACCACCGTGGACCCAGTGGCAATACTTGCCGCATGCAGATGTCGCACAAAATGCAAACCCTCTCCCGCTCCCACAGGGTTTAGGGCTTCCTTCAGCCTGAGAGAGGAGGAATCCAGGCTCCCCGGCTATCCTCCCTCCCTGCAGAGAGTCTCTCTGGACCCAGGCAGGCGGAACGACCGCAATTAGGAGTTTGGAGGTTTAGGGTGAATTCACAGAGCATGAGATTGGGTCCAGGAATGGGCCGTCTTTATCCTCCAGGATCCTCAGAGAAGTGCATTCAGAACGAGGAGGGAATTTGGTTCACCCCGAAAGAATTTGAAATTGAAGGAAAACGGGCAACTTCAAGGAAATGGAAACAGAGTGTGCATTGCAGAGGAAAGACCTTAGAAGAGCTGCTGAAGGTATTATGACAGGGGACGGATGGGTGATGGGTTTAATTCTTGCAGGAGGAGCGCAATTTCAATTACAGAAATGTGAAGAAATTTCCATTAGGATTGACAAAGAGCTCAATTTTTTATAGAGAAAAGTTATGGGTGATAAAATTAGAAAGGTTGGTGCTGACCGTGGAGAACTTTAAATGTGAGCCAAGGGCTGTGAGGTCAGGAGAGACTTAAGAAGCTTAGCCTGGGGGTACTGGGTGGGGTAAACCAGGGGAAGCCAGATTGAGACCCAGATCTCTGAGAGCTTCCCTGCGCCCTCCGCCCAGTAAAGGCCTCCTCCAGACCCAGCTTATCTGGACCCCTGGGTGACGCGTTTCTAGACCATCCTGTCCATGGGCAGTGTCTCCTCTGCACTTCCCTGGCTCACACTCAATCCTCTGAGCCACAAACAAGGCTACTAATCTCTGTGATCCCAGACCCCAACACAAGGCCTCAAAAAACACCCAAAAAGAATATCACTGGGATGAAATCACAAGGATTTTACCTACCAAGGAAGAAAGGGAGAGGAGAATGTGGGTGGGAAAGGAACTGGGAAGGAAGGACTAATGGGTCTTGGGTTTGAGTAACAGGAAAAAAATGAGTTTATCAAGTGACGTTCAGAAGAAGAGCCGATTGGAGGAGGTTGGAGCTAATGGTGTTGCTTTCAGCCACCTTGGGTTTGAGACCCGGTAGGACGTCCAGGTATAAATATTCACTAGGAAGTGGGAACTTCGATATGGACGAAAGAAGAGCTTCCCGGATAACCTCGTTCATTGACCCCTTCTCTCTTTCAGAAAGGACTTTTGTTCTGTCCCCCAAGAATAAATGTCAAGAGAAAGGTAAATAGCAGGTGAATTTCTACCACATTTTCAGTCGCCATGTTGCACACTCTCTGCATCCAAAGGCTCACCTTCGAGTCCTCAAGGTCCCCGGCCCTGGGTCACCTGGGTCACCTTTTAGTCATTGCATCTTCACGACAATGGCATTGGCACGCCGGTACATGTATGTACCCCTGTTGTTTTCATAATTTGGGAGGGGGACACAAAAACTCTTTAAAATAAAGATTAGAACAAAAACTGATGATGTACGTGTGTTTTAGAAAAAGAACCGGGTGTTTGGATGATGACAAACCAAAGGTGTCAGAAATAGAATGCTCTAGTTTGAGAAGTAAATGTGGTACGGAGATAGACAAAAACGGTATGTGAAAAGAGCAAGGAGACCATCCTTGATTGAACACAAAGAATTCCTCAATTCAACGTGCTCGTTATCAGTGGCCCCAAAATGGAATCGCATTTGAATTGAGCTTTGCCTCTGCATAGCGTCCCTCCAGGTGAAAAGGGCGCGCATCCATTGTCTGTACCAGCTGCTCCTTCTCATCCTTCTTTGCTTGCTTAAATATGTCCTCAAGACACAAATCTCACCCATGAACTTCCCATAAGATACGAACCTTCAGCAGAGGCAATGGTGCCTTTCCCACCGTGCCCTGAAGGGCTGGCCTGACCCTTAGCTGGATTCATTGAAAAGACAAGGTGTCCTCCCAATGCTGTTTATTGTATGAAACATCTTTTCCATGCTGCTTTGCAATATCTTGATATGTACAGGGAGGCTCCTTGTAATAGCCAAAAATTAGCGAAGAATCCTGCCCATGGACAGGATGGTCTGGAAATGCGTCACCCAGGGGTCCAGATAAGCTGGATCTGGAGGCGGCCTTGACTGGGTGGAGGGGGCAGGGAATGCCCTTCAGTCAATGGAAAACCACCCAAGGGTTCTAAAGTCCAGAAAGCTTCTGGACGCTTAAACTGGTAGTAATATATATGGAAGGAGCCCAGTTTTGTTTACGTGACTATGGAGGTCTATGATTGCAAATATCTGAGTGAATTGGTTATTTGGGGATAGGATTATAGGGAATATTTGCCTTCCATATTATACATTTATGTACAGGTAGAATTTTCCTAATGACCATTTATTACTTTTGTAAACAGCAAAAAAAAAAAAAAAAAAAAAAAAAAAAACCAAAAAAGACCAATAAAGACATTTTTAATCCAGAGCTTTAATTAATGGCCCCAATATTCTAGTTGCTGCTCACTCATGATACCACATGTCTGTACATTATAGCCAGAAGCACACTTGGCCTGACCTTTCAGTCCCACCTAGGACCTAGGACCTCGTTGGGGTAACGAGACTAAGTTTCGTTCTGACTACAAATGGGCTAACGCAGGCCCTTTCTTCAGCAACGTTGTCTCATACATCACTGTTACTCTGCCATACACCCGTTCTCTGTTGGTGTCCATCTTTGTATGTGTGTACCATCAAGAGGCCTGATGCCGATACTCCAAACGTGTGTTTTGGGGTTTCCCTGCAGGACGTTGCTTCCATGACCCAAGGCAAAATGAGCACAGGCTGAGTGCTTGTGAGGACCTCCATCTCTAGAAGGGCTCAGGATGCAGACAGAAGTTGTTACTCTAACGGCATACGGTGGGAACTGAGAACAGCTGTTTGCTTTATTTTGGATAGATTCTAGAGCCTTTGACTTAAGGGATTCTCATTCAAAGTGGGTCAATTTGCAAGTAAGCCTAAATGGGCACACGTAAAATCTGTAAATGAGGAATGTGTTACCTTGAATCCAAAGGCCTAAAAGATGTTGGGCAAGAGTTGCGGGCATTGAGAGGGTCAATAATCGTTTCTTGACTGTGTCAGGGACAGAACAGCCTTCAAATGATCAAATGGTGCCCAGAAATTTGCTGAGCTGATGGGGCCCTGTGCTATGTGTGCACAATGGCCTATCCCTCTCTGGGAGCTCCTTTGTGAGTCCTTGTATGTTCTGAATGAGTGTGTCAAATGAGAAGGATGCCATCGGGGTAGTGTCAGACTTGCGCTCCTGGGGCAAGTCGGATGCAGTTAAGATCTCGCCTGCAGAGGGTGTGTGTGATGATAAAGCTGTTGAGACACTGCAGGGAGCAAGGAAGGCTGTATCCCCACAGCTGCAAGGCAGCTGAGATGCTGTTGGAATAGGCACAGAACAGAACTTACTGGCCAAATATGGGACAGCAAAACACTTGCCAGGTGGACGGTCCCAGTCATTTCAATAATATTGTGTGTAGGGAACTTAATGGGTGGAGCTCCTTTTGAGTAATTATATCCCACTGAATTTAAGCAAGTTACCCTCTACCCTCGTAGGGAGTTTCCAAAGGTAAACTAGAGGGAAAACAGTCACACCTCACACCTCCCTTTAACCATCAAAATTGCTGCCTCCTGGTCATAATACCCACTGCCCTGATATATCCTGTAGTGAACGTGCATGCTCTTACCCGACGACTAACGAGGTAAGATAAAATTAAGCTTTTGACACTTAACAATCAGCCTTACAAAACGGAGCCCACAGATCGTTCCCCTCTGTTAAGACAGTGAATGGAATCCAGTATAAATTTCAAGGATCAAAACTTATCATACGAGATGCAGGAGTGATTATTTCTACTCTTCCACTATTTGCCCAGTTTGATCTGTTCTTGAACTTAAAAAGAATGAGCGGTCCCTCATGGTAGATGACTGCAACCTCAGGGCCATGGCCCAGCAGACCCAACACAACTCAAAGAGTAAGCCAGTTAGAAGAACCAGTTAGCGGGGCGCCTGGGTGGCTCAGTCGGTTAGGCGGCCAACCTCGGCTCAGGTCATGATCTCGCGGTCCGTGAGTTCGAGCCCCGTGTCGGGCTCTGTGCTGACAGCTCAGAGCTGGAGCCTGTTTCAGATTCTGTGTCTCCCTGTCTCTCTGACCCTCCCCCGTTCATGCTCTGTCTCTCTCTGTCTCAAAAATAAATAAACGTTAAAAAAAAAAATTATTAAAAAAAAAAAAAAAGAAGAAGAACCAGTTAGCCAACCAGAGCAAGAGAAGACAGACCCCTGGTCACCAAGACTCCCTGCCTGTTGAGCCGATGTCTTGTGGTTACGTGCAGCGAGGTGGGATCAACTGGGTTCAGATATCGAAAGTGATGATGCAACACTCACACATTTCATACCTAGCGAGTATGAAATGATTTATCACTCACATACTGAGGCTTCCTACGGAGGGCCGGGCAGATTGCCAAGCTGGTCTGAAAATGCCTGAGTGGCGAGAGGGAATAGCTCCAGGTTTTACCATGGCTATGAGTGGGGCCAAGGTGAGAATTCCCTTGCTGGGGCAGAGCTTGTCTGGTTTGAACTTCTCTCTGAGGCCAGGAGAGGGAGCGCATCAGCTTCCTTATCGACTTGCCGACTTGCCCAGAGGTGGTGAAAGGGGTAAGAGAGAGGGGTGGGACTTGAAGCTGTCAGCAGTGGAGCAGAAAAGCCAGAGTCAGAAGGTGACCGTGCAGTTGTACGTCCTTTCTCTCGTTCGCTGTCATATCATGTGTGTTGGAAACTATCCTCCTCCAGAGCCTAGGGAAGGGGGTGTTTTGTGCTGGCCACAGACTATCCATAACCAATGTGGTTAGACGGGCCGTTGTGGTTCTTAATATAATCGCAAGGTGCCTTCCAGCAATAACCATCAGGAAACTGAAAAAAAAAAAATTTTATTACTTTTTATTACTTACAGGACATGGAAATTACAGAGCACACCTGGGGCCATACAGTGAGGTGGCCAAGCGATTGATGGAGAGAGAGAGAGATAGAAGGAGAGAGAGAGAGAGAGAAAGAGCACAGGCGAAGGTGGGGGCCTAGGGCTTTGCAGGCTCACTCTTTATTGGTGAATTTAAAACATAACAGCTGGAATTTAAAGTGTGAGAAGAGAAAGAAAAAAAAAAAAACCCAAGCAATCCAAATGGTCAGTTCTTGAAATCAACCAAGATCTCTAACACAAAGGAGCCTCTGTGGGGACAGGCAGCCTGGCTCTTTATCTAGTTGTGTGGCTGGCAATGCATTTACTCCAGAAATAAGGAGATAGCTGTCTTTGATGGGGTGCTAGAACAATCCAGGCTTCAGTCAGGTACTTGCATTACAAAAAAAGGAGAAAAGAAAAAAGCTGTCAGGACTCACACCACAGAGGGACTGGGGCTCTGGATCCAACCAAGGTCTCAACTGGGAGGAGGGGGGAGGTCTGGGCTGTGGGAAGCTGGCATCTGCATCCCGGGCCTAGGCAGGTCGGGTGTCCAATCAGAGGGCACTCCAGGGACAAAGAAAGGCAGACTGGTGAGTTCAGGATGGGAAGGGCAGAAAGTTCACCTGAACTTCAAGGTTGGCAGGGAGCTCTCTTTATGGAGTCCTGGGGCCCTCCGAAGTAGAAGAATTTGCTCCGGAAGCCTCCCCAGCTAAGACCGTGATGAATTTCATCCCCAAATCAAAGGGAATTTTTACTCTGACTGAGTGGCTAGTTTTGAGAATGGACAAGACATTTCCATCTCCATCCCTCCCGCCCTCACCCAGGTCCTTGTGCTTGTGTTGTGGACAGTTGAGGGTAGTGGCAGGATTTCTCTCCTTAGCTGTAACTGATCCCCAGCCTCCTCGATCCTCTGCTCCAGCTCCTAATGGTCTATTTCCTGCCTTTTCACCTCCCAGAGGCACAGACAGAAAGGTGCCTCTTCCTGACGCCTACCTTCAGTGCAGAGAAAACATTCTCCTTGTGTGTAAGGCCCTACTGTCCATCTTGCGGGGTCAGGAGAACAGGGGCTCCTGCCTGTAGGTCTTTATCCAGCAGTAAAGATCACCTGGAGAATTTACTGGATCACATTCTAAGGCCATGAGAAAGATAGTGATTTCTGAGGCCCACAAAACAACCCATTTGTACAGCAGCGATCTGTCTTTGTGTTTCCATCAGGAACTGTTCTGGGTCTGCCCAGCACGCTTGCCTAGGACAGCACACGGTGGACGGGAACAGCTCTGAACCCCGGCACGGGCGGCCCAAATGCTAAGTTGTGTTGACTTCGCAGAAAAAAAAAAAAAAAAAAAGCATCTTGTCTTCCCAGGCTTGTAAAAAGAGGAAGTTGCCTAAAGCTGTGTTTCCTCAAATGTCATGTACTTCCAAAGCGCCTGGGGTCCTGTTAAAACAGATTCCAATTCAGCGGGTCTGCCTCTCTCACCGCCTCCCAGGTAACGGTGATGCCCTTGGTCCTCAGACCACACTCTGTGCAGAAAGGGCTTGAATGACTTTCCAGTCCCTTCCGGCTCTGACAATGTGCGGTTCAAGGGGCAACTTGAGGATTCTTGCCGTCTGCTTTTCTGCGATCGATCGATCGGAAAGGCCAGGCTGGTGCTCCATCGGCGCTCTCTCGGAGCACCGTGGTCAGCTGGAGACATCCACTCTGGAACACACAAGGACGGCGTGTTCCAAGGCCCCTCGGTGTCGGTGTGCTGTGGGTCTCACTGATGCCATCCCTGCTGCATTATCTCCGCTTCCAGGGGGAAACCTCCAAGGAATGTGAGGTGTGCTGTAGAGGAGGACCATGGCTCTGCTGTGTCCCTTGTCCAAGAGCCTTTCGTGAGGACTCACATCCCGCCTGCAGAGGCTGAGAGGTTAGCGAGACCCAGCCCCGCCTTCCGCACGCCCACTCTGCCCACTTCTGCTCTGGTCGCCCATCTCCGGGCAGAAAAGCCAGATGTGTACGCATCGTGGCTCAGGGGTGGCCCAGAACAGCTGGATGGGGCGGCAGCCTATGTTCCGTCTGATCTCAGTGTCTGGTATCTGGCTCTCTGAGTCTGCGACCGAGCCTCCTTGACTCCACAATGCCACTGCCCGTGGGAGGTGCCCTTTCCTGGTTTTGCAACCCTGCCTCCTGTCCCAGGGGTTTAGGAATGGGAACCGTCAGTTGTTTGTGATCTGCAACTGTTCAGAAAGGTAGGAAACGTGGCCTGGTCCGTGCCTGTTACCATGGGCTCAACAGGCTGTTAGACGCCTTGGTCCCCAAGGGTTAAGGCCCAGATTCGACCCTTGGGCGCTGCACGCAGGACTCCCAGCAGCTCAGACAGGGAAAGGAGGACCCACCACTCACCCTGACCCTGCCCTCCACGCACGGAGCCCCCTGTTGCCACCCTCGATGGGAGGACGGTCATGGGCTCAGGCCCCACGTGGGGGTCCTGGAGACTCCGGGAGGGCCCCCTGCATCTCCCAGCTGTATCCATCAGCCATGTCTAAAAGGAGAACAATGGCAGCAGTAGGGACAGCGGCTGTTTCCAGGGGCCTTGCGCGGCGCCTGCAGGCCCCCCACGAGGGGGCCGGGCGGAGGACCGGCGGGGCGGGGGGGGGGGGGAGGCGCGGGGGGGGGGG
>NW_024412433.1:9260619-9281022 GCF_014898765.1 Herpailurus yagouaroundi
GCCCCCCCCCCCCCCCCGCTCACTTCTGCCTGTCCTCCCAGGAGCCTGTGGAGTTGCACCTTCTGCAGGATGGAGTCTTCGGGAAGGCAGCAGTGTTGCAGGAAATCCGAGGTCCTGGAGAGGCTGATACAGCCTGAGGAACAGTTGGTGAGCTGGGTGCGAACTCCACCTTCCCCCTGACAGCGAGAAGTCCGACGGGACGAGGGAGAGGGGAAGGGCGCCCGAGGGAGCTTTTGGCGTCTCTCTTCTGAGGATGGAGATTCGGTGCCTGAACACAGTTCAACGCACACCTCGGTCCTTTGGCAAACGTGGTTGGACGGCTGGCTGGGTCTGCCTGGGCACAGGCCTGGCTTCACTTTCTCTGAGCATTTCACTGTAAAAGGTCTCTTCACATTTTACAGAAATGTGGGTTCCTCCTCTTGAAGGCCTACTGTCACCCACAAAGCTCCTTTTTTGCAGAAACCCCACATAATATAAGTCATGTTTTATGATTCTCGTCCTCCGGGCATCTCTCTTATGTACAACTCTTTCTGGAATTTTGGAGTGTGACTCCTGCAGGCACCCCTGCTTGCAGAGAGCGGGTTTGGCTGCAGACTGTGGAGAGGGACTCCCTGGGTCCCACTCCACCCGCCGCGTCCTGGTTCTGGGACACCGGGCGACTTGCTCCGCCTCCCATGTACCTCAGTTTCATCCTCTCTTAGGTGGAAACGTCTTTCTTACAGACAGCACAGGGTTTAGAGCACCGTCTCAGGGGACTTCGAGTCCAGCTCTACCACTGGTTAGCCTTGAAATCCTGGGTAGGCGGCTGAACTTCTCCATCCCCTGGAAATGGGGGTAATGACAGCTAGAAAATGGGGGTAATGACAGCCCCTGCATCATTGGGTTGTTGTAGGATCATGAGTTAATATCATGGCAGTGCCTAGAACGGTGCCTGGCATAGACACGGCAGATGCTAATATCATTACCACCCTGGACATGAAGGCTTGTTATATTTCAGGATCCAGTTACATTACTGGATCCATTCCAGTAACAATGGCCGTGCTAATATCACCCCTTTGGTGGCTTTGTCCCTGTATTTACGATTATGGAGACCCCTTTAAGGAAGGCATGTGGTTGGACCTGGTTAAGGAAAGGTTGACTGAGAAAGTGTATATGGTGCCGTGCTTTGTGCGGGACGTGCGCCTGATCTTTCACAACCATAAAATGTTTTACAAGGTAAAGAAGGGCATCTCCTCTTTCTTCTGCACGTCCTTTCCAATTTTCCCTAATTTCCGGGACAGCAGAACTCTGCAAGAGTTGTACGGACCTTGTCCCAGAGAGAGGTCAAAAAGAGTAGGATTACAGAAGAAAACAGCCTGTAAATTCCAGCGGTGGTGAGGAGGATGTCCGAGGGGATAGCAAGCAGGACAGGGAAGAATCCTTGTAAACAGCACCTGAAAAAAAGCTCCATCCTCCGCTCGAGGACAGACAAGAGAGTCCCACCGAGGACAATCCATTTCATCCTGCCTCCTCGTTCAAACAGAGAGGAAAGGTAGTTAACGGTTACATTGTTCCGCATGCCTCAGAAATACAGAAATCAATGAATGAACTAAACTTGATGAAATAACTTAAACTCCCAGAATGCTCATACTAGGATTGTTCTACTCCTAAATTTCCCAGTGGCCCCAAACATCCAGACTTGTCTCAGCTGGTGGTGGCTTCATCCTTTGTCAGTAGGGAGAGACAACTAGTTGTGCTACTGTGCAAGCCGATGCGTTCTTAACTTTACTTTGCTGAGTTTATCCTGATTTTTCCTATCATTTGTGCAGATATTTCTTGGGAAGTACCTAAGGAAGATTTCTACCTCCACCCAGCCTCCTTCCCCTTCTTCCCATGGCACAAGATGGCCTGTTCCCAAACCACAAACTGTAAACTGATGTCTGTGCAGGGAGCTGGAGGGAGAAAGAGTCTACCCAGGGAGCCCCTCCATGCCTGGCCCAGTCTTAGCCTTGGAGAACAGAACGCTCATCTTTTCCTTCCGAGAGTGGGGCTGTCAAGAAATGCTTTATCTTTATCTATTTTACACCAAGTTCAGGCTTTGCTGTGATCAAAATCAGCTCTCCATCCCTGACCATTTGTCAGTTCCACGTTAGGAACTGGGCAGAGGCTCATCCATTTCAATATTATGGCAGCAACATTTCCCCCCCAAACTCCACATACACACACAACACACACACTGCCTGGCTGATGGGGAAGCACAGCATTCAGGACAGGGAGGGCGGGGCTCCAAAAAATGCAAGCGATTTGATGGTCCTGATTCTTTGTCCTTAGACACCTGTTTGTTTGCTTTTTTTTTTTTTTTTTTTTTTTTTGTCTTTCAGGCTTCTGACTTTGGTCAGATAGGATTGGACTTGGAGGCAGAATTTGAAAAGGACCTCAAAGAGATGTTTATTTTTTGCAAAGCCAATGAAAACAGCTTCCAGACTCTTTGACCGTGTTCTAGAAAAACTAAGGCACCCCAACTTCAGGATCCAGATGATGTGACCCTGGCCGTCTTTAGACAGCCAGTGAGTCTAGAATGTTATTGGCTGCCCTCTTGACTCAAAGTCAGAGCCTTGTCCCATCATCACACCTGTCTTTTCTTTCTACGCCTAAAAGTGTGTGTGTGTGTGTGTGTGTGTGTGTGTGTGTGTGTGTGTGAAATACACTTCTCATCCCCATCTAAGGCCTCTTCTTTCTCAATATTTACATCTCTCTTCTCCCACAGTATATATACTCATTTGTTCAACTAAAACAATACTACAACAATAGCTTCAGAATTTCTACCCTCACATCACTATGAAAAAGAAACTAAACTGAATTCTAAAGTTGTATGCAATTGATTTTTGTATATATATATATATATATATATATATATATATCTGTGCGTGTGTGTGTGTACATATATATATATATATATATATATATTTCAATATCATTGCAGAGAGTGTTTTTCAGAATTTTTGTTCCTGTACTTATGAAAGAGGTTGGTCCTCACACTTCTATGTCCTGTCATAATCAGATGTAGGGCTACCCCAGCTGGGTACGATAATCCCTAACATCTTCTACCTTTTTATATGCTCTGGAATAGTTTATAATGTTTTCAAAGAATCAGCTCATAAAATTATATAGCCCATCATTCTTTTGAGAAGTAATATTGACCATGATCTCTGCTTTTTCATGGTCATTCAACTATTCAGGTATTCTCTTGCTTTTGAATCAGGTCCACTTTTATAGTTTTCTATGAAGTCATTCATGCATGAGTTGTTTGTAGTTAGCCTTATTTCTGCCATATCATTTTATTCCTTCTCTTTGGAATACTTCCCCATGATTTTTGTCAACATTTTCTTTGTCTTCACCTTCTACTCTGGAAGGCATCTGTAACAGTTTTTAATTCTCCCAATATTTACCTGCAAGTTTTGTGAATGTATTTTTAACTTGTTTTTTAAATGTCAGAGCCAAGGGGCACCTGGGTGGCTCAGTGAGCTGAGCATCTGACTCTTGATTTCTGCTCAGGTCATGATCCTAGGGTGGTGGGATCAAGCCCCATGTTGCACTCTGCACTGACACTGAAGGGCCTGCTTGGGATTCTCTCTCTCTTCCCCCCTCCCCCTACTTCTAAAAAGAAATAAATAAATAAACTTAAAAAAGTAAAAAATAGGGGTACTTGGGTGGCTCAGTCAGTTGGGCATCTGACTTCAGCTCAGGTCATGATCTCACGGTTCATGAATTCAAGCCCCGCATCGGGTTCTGTGTTGACAGCTCGGAGCCTGGAGCCTGCTTTGAGTTCTGTGTCTCCCTCTCTCTCTGCCCCTCCCTTGCTCACTCTCGTGTCTCTGTCTCTGTCTCTGTCTCTGTCTCTCTCTCTCAAAACTAGGTAAAAAATAAAATAAAATAAAATAAAATAAAATAAAATATCTTTAATGAGCCACACATTTAGGCCAAAGTGTTTTTCACCTTTTGTACCTCTCAGTCCCCTTATTCCAGTCTATTCACTGTTTTACAATGTAGCTCTTTATGATAATTAGTAAATGTTCACTTTTACTCTATATTAATTATTTTAATTTTATTCAATTATATATGTCATTACTTTGTTATTTTTACATTGCATAAATCATTTGTTATGTCAAATATACACCAGAATTGAAAAGCAAACGTTAAAAATGTGTGTAATACAATCACCCATGTTCGTGAGAGCAATATTAATGGTGTGATTTAAAGTCTTTTTTTGCCGTGACTTTGCCTTGCTTATTTTTCGGCTCCTTCTTCCCATCAGTGAAGTATATGTTTAACTAACTTTAAAAGAAGGAGCACCTGGGTGGCTCAGTCAGTTGAGTGGCTGACTTCAGCTCAGGTCATGATCTCATGGTTCATGAGTTTGAAATTTAGCATCGAGCTCTGTGCTGACAGCTCAGAGCCAAGAGCCTGCTTCGGATTCTGTGTCTCCTTCTCTCTGCCCACCCCCCTCCACTCGCACTCAGTCTCTCTCTCTCTCTCAAAAATAAGTAAAACTTAAAAAAAAAATTTTTTTTTAAGTAATTTTAAAAGAAGACTTTCCGGGTGGCATGTTTTCTGAATCTGCACAGCTCTGAATGTCTTCTTTTGTTTTCCTAAATTCACTACTGGGGTACAGTATGTATTTTATCACAACTTCTCACCTTCAAACTCGATTTAGACTTTGGCCCACTGTGTCTGGGCATTTTATCCTACAACGGTGAAGCCTGCATTCAGCCACAATTCCATTTCTTTGTCGGTATGTGGACACATATCCAGTGTCCCCTTTCTCTCTATCGCTATGTGTTTTTGACAGCACAGGATTCAATGTAATATTCTTGTCATTGATCTTGCCTAGCACACTGAGCCCTACAATATACATCCCTGCTTCCTTTTTTTTAGCAGCTGCATTAAATCTTTCTGATCCTTTTGTTCTGGGCTCTCTTTCAAGAACATCTATTATCCATAAGCTAGCTATCCATTCTCTGTCCTCCTTATTTATCATTTTAAAAAAAGAAAAAATGGGGGCGCCTGGGTGGCGCAGTCGGTTAAGCGTCCGACTTCAGCCAGGTCACGATCTCGCGGTCCGTGAGTTCGAGCCCCACGTCAGGCTCTGGGCTGATGGCTCGGAGCCTGGAGCCTGTTTCCGATTCTGTGTCTCCCTCTCTCTCTGCCCCTCCCCCGTTCATGCTCTGTCTCTCTCTGTCCCAAAAATAAATAAAGAAACGTTGAAAAAAAAATAAAAATAAATAAATAAATAAAAAATCCTGAGGGCCACCTGGGTGTCTCAGTCAGGTAAGCATCCGACTCTTGGTTTTGGCTCGGGTCATGATCTCACGGTATGTGAGTCTGAACCCCGCATTGGGCTCTGTGCTGGTAGCTCAGAGCCTGGTTGGGATTCTCTCTCTCCCTCTCCCTCTCTCTGCCCCTCCCCTGCTTGCTCTCCCTGTCTTTCAAAATAAATAAATACCCTTAAAAATTTTTTTAAATAAATGAATAATAAAATCCTGAAACAAACAAAAATTCTTAATGAAACCAGCAGATGCCTGCACACACTTCAATCGCCTCCTCCCGGGGACCCCTTCTAGCTCTGCCCCAGGCTGTTTCTCCCTTCCTGGTGCAGCTCAGTTCCATTCCACACACACACACACACACACACACACACACACACGCTTCCCCTGGCCAGGGCTTGCTCAGAGCTTAGGTCTTCCCCCGCCCAAGAGTGACAGAGGAACTGTGTCTAAGAATATGTTCCCCCCTCCAGCTGATACCAGAAATTCAACCTCGGAAAACGCATTCTTACGAGCTGGGAAGGCATGGTCTCCCGGTCAAGTACACCTGCTCTCGGGGGACGTAGACTTAATGGGCAATCAGCATCTGGGCTGAGTACCTTTCTCAAGATTCCCTCCGAGCTCCGGGAGAGCCAGGCCCTGCAAACAGGCTCACATCCTGCAGGTGGCTTGGACCTCTGACTCCAGCTCACCTGGTCGGTCCCGCTGTGAGACTTGACCTCTCTCCTTCCCTCCCCTGAGCCCTGAGGAGCCTGACTGCTTCTTTCCTCCTACAGATGCTCCCACACCATCCCATAGAGCTCCTCTCCTCCTGAAATTGGGTGTATAGGCTACGGGATTCCAGGCTCTCCCTTCTGCCATCATCCCTGGAAAAAAGAAGAGCACAGACCCTATTCATTTCAACAGCCCTACCATGTGAAGCAACCCATGAGATCATAAAATCCAAGAAGCTACCGTCTTACTCACTCTTCCCCTGGTCTCAAGCAGGCCACTCGCATCTCCAGAGCCATCTAGTAGAGGGAATGCCACTCAAAGAAGACCCTCCCAGCATAGGATTCCTACGGGCAAGGTGCCACCAGGTGTGTCCCTCGGACAAGACCAGAGATGAGATGCATTGGCACTGGGGACAGCTTTGCTCTATGACCAGCCATTGGCATCTGATTAGAGAGAGAGCCAGGCCACCCTGTGGCACCTACAAATGCCAACACAGCCTGAATGTCACCAGGCAGAGGCCAGAGGGCAGATTTGGCTGTTTCCATATCTGGACCATGCCTGATTTACATGCGTAGCCTGTGCCTGGTAAACCATCTCGGTTTCCAGTTCCTCAGACCTGGACCCTTTGGCCCTAGGTCTGAACTCCTTGGAAAGTTCGGGCAGAGCTGATACAAAGAAGATCATTTCCTATTATCCCAGGACAGGCTCTGAACCCAGTTCTGAGAGTGGTAGGCACTCTGGACTTCTGCTGTGACTGAGGATTTCCTTACTGTAACAAAGGCAAGGTCCCATCTGTGCTTTATCACAAACTTAAAACCTCACGGTGAATGTAGTGTAACAACAAGGTGCATTAGGAACTTGGGCTGGAAAGGGGGCTGTGCAGTTCAGGGGCTGGGGTCTGCGGGGAGGCCCAGCCTGGAGTTGGCTAGCAGCCTCTTCCGGCTGGATTCTGGAATCTTCCATTTGCAAGACCGAAAGGGTCCGTGGGCCACCCCTTCAGAATCACCAGGAAGCCTGTTAATATGCAGATTCCAGGGCCCCTGGCCCTGAAAGGGAGTCTCTGGGACTGATGCCCAGAAAGTGGCATTTTTAACAAGCTTAACAGGTTTTTGAGGTGACCCTTTTTTTGCCACAATGAAGTCTGACTGACATCCGTTACCCTTTGATAAGACTCAGCTTTTATCTTCTGACACAAGAACAAATGTAGCTAATGCCTTGGAGCCTGCAACTTAATAGCAAGAGCTTCCCCACCCTGCAGGGCGAGTTAGCACACGTTTGTGCTTTGCTTGATTTCCTGGTTGTTTTCTTTAGGGGCGTGGGGGTGTTTAGCTTTAACGTTTTCTAGTTTATTTAAGCATTTACTCAAATAGAACCAGCTTCCAGAAACAATAATAAGAAAAGAATGAAGGGAAAACTAAACCAGGAGGAGAAAGCAATGGGTGGTGGAGGGAGGGAGAGGGCTGGGAAGAAAAGCAGCGGGGTGGGTCCCCTGGGGGCGGTGGGGGTGGGAAGAAGATGAGAGAGGAAAGGTTGCCACCTCACAACTGTCAACAGGACTTCAGAGAGAGAGTGGAGACATCTTTGACATGCTTTGCTGCAGGTCAATCTTGAGAGACTGGAGACACCTACATTTGTTATGAAGCTTTGCTTGGATGTTGTCCAGTATCATATTTGAATGTAAAATCACCCCGAGGTGGCTGGCGGGCACCCTCGTTGGAGTTGGGCTGTAGACAGTTGCGAAGAACAAGGAATCCAGAATAGCGACAGGTCCAGGGTAGAAATGCTTGACTACAATGGCTGCAGGGGAAGCAGGAAGTGAAGGCAGGAAGGGCCCTGAGCCGAGGACCAGAGGCCCCAAGGAGGCACTGAAGCATCTTGAAAGAAGCCCCGCGGTCACCCAGCATCTAGGGTCCAGGGGAGGTGAAGACAGGAAGTAGGGGAGGCGGGGGAGGGGTGCCCCTAGTACAACTACCCCCTTCCCTCTTAGTGATTCAATGACCAAATTCCCAGTGTCTAGGCTTTTCGGGGAGTGCAGGGGGCTGGAGAAGGACTGCTACTTTCAAGGCAGGACGGGCAGAGAGTATGTATGGGGGTCAGGGGGGTCCACTCTAGGCTCTAACTTCTGTCCTAAAATACCTAAAATCGAAACACACCTTACACTGAACACTTGCTTTGCTTCTGACCCCTGCTCCTAATCCCCGGGAAAGATTCAGAGTCCCATTTAGCTGGCAAAGCCCATCAATGGTCCACGGAGCTGAGGTCCCATTGCTCTGCATGCCTCAGCCCGGACACAGCACAGATGACCAGCTTCCGTCAGGCTGACCAGAATCCACCATCCGACTAAGGCCAAGCAGGGGGATCCCCAAAGAAAATAGTGGCCCCAGGGGTGCCTGGGTGGCTCAGTCGGTTGGGCGTCCGACTTCAGCTCAGGTCATGATCTCACAGTTCGTGGGTTCGAGCCCCGCGTCGGGCTCTGTGCTGACAGCTTGGAGCCTGCTTTGGATTCTGTGTCTCCCTCTCTCTCTGCCCCTCCTCCTCCTCTCTCTCTATCTCCCTCTCTTTCAAAAATAAATACACATTAAAAAAAAATTTTTTTTAAAGAAAATAGTGACCCCAGCCCCAGCCCAGGGAGACTCTATGCCTAGGGAGACAAACCTGGGGACAGAGGGAAGCTGTGAGGACAGCATTCCTGAGACCTGGCTGCCCCTTGTTCTTCATTTCCCCAAGCAGTTTTTCTGTGGGAAACCTTCTTTAAAAGGCGGGGCAATGTTTTCTCAAAGATATTCCTGGCAAGACACCATTCCCACCTCACTTCCCCACTCCACCCCTCCCCCAGCTCCCTGGGGTGGAAATTCCTGATCTAGCCCACGATCCAGCCCCGGTGACATTCCAGATGAGAGGCAGGAAGTCAGCAAGCATCCACAGACCATGATTGGGCCCATGATTTTCTGGCTGTGTCATGAGGTGGCATAAATGCAGAATGGGCCACATGTCCTCACCTCCACTGGAAAACCATCATTGCCCAGGTTTTGCGTTAGCTTCCCTGGTGTCCCCACTTCCACCTTGCCAACCCCCATCCCAACCACACCAATTCCTCTCCCCTTTGCTGGGTCCTCTGCCCCTCACTGACCCCCCCTCACTGTTCCTGGACACCAGGGGCTCCTGCTCAAAGCTTTTCCTGCAGGATTTCCCTGGGCCTGGAAGTTTCCTGCCCCTACAAGCCCCCATGGTTCACTCTCTCATACTTAAGTCTTCTGCTCAAATCTCTCCTTCTTGGGGAAGTTTACCCTGTCTTGCCCCTACCCCTGCGACCCTGCCCTCACCTGGCCCTCTCACTCCCTCTTACCTGCTTCCTTTGATTCCCTGCTCTCAGGGAAATGCCCGTCTTACCCTACAGAAGTAAGAAGGGAAAACCAGGGTTTCTCTGGTTTATGGCTTCCTTCAATTATAGAGAATTGTAGAGCACCCCTGAGCCCACGAAGCCATGGATTCCATGGCCATCTGTAACACTGAGTGTGTTTAGAAGGTGAGAAGGAAAATGGGGTTCCATATGCCTCAACTCCTAAAAATTCCCAGAGAAAAATCTTTTTTGTAAATGCCAGAAATATGATTGGACTGCTCATGAAATCAGCTGACATGAATCATGATTCTGTTTGTTCTGAAACCATAAAAATCATAACTTTTCATCATGATAGAAATTAAAAAAAAAAAACTAACATGTGCAGCAAATAGTTCTAGAACAATTGGCTATCCATATGTAAAAAAAATTAAAAAGAAAACAAAAGAAAATCAACCTCATAATCTCATACCACATACAAAAATCAAATGGATCATAGGGGCACCTGGGTGGTTCAGTAGGTCAAGTGTCCGACTCTTGATATCAGCTCAGGTCACCATCTCACAGTTCATGAGATTGAGCCCTGCATTGGGCTCTGCCCTGACATCGTGGAGCTTGCTTGGTCTTGTCTTTCTTTCCGTCTCTCTCTGTCCTCCACTGCTGATGTTCTCACTCTCTCTCTCAAAATAAATAAATAAACTTAAAAAAAAAAATGGATCATAGACCAAATTGTAACAGGTAACACAATAAGCTTCTAGAAGAAATATGAGAGAGAATATTTTGAGACTGTGGTCAGCAGGATGACTTCCCAAAGATGTCCATTCTCCAATCCCCTAGAACCTGAGGATATGTTAAGTTCTATGGCAGAGGGACTTTGCAGATGTAATTAAAGTTACAGACTTTAAAGTATGGAGAGGGGCGCCTGGGTGGCGCAGTCGGTTAAGCGTCCGACTTCAGCCAGGTCACGATCTCACGGTCCGCGAGTTCGAGCCCCGCGTCGGGCTCTGGCCTGATGGCTCAGAGCCTGGAGCCTGTTTCCGATTCTGTGTCTCCCTCTCTCTCTGCCCCTCCCCCGTTCATGCTCTGTCTCTCTCTGTCCCAAAAATAAATAAACGTTGAAAAAAAAAAATTTTTTTTTAAAGTATGGAGAGTATCCAAGTGAGCCTAATCTAATCATGTGATCCCTTAAAAGCAGAGAACTTTCTCCAGCTACAGCAGAAGAGAAAATTAGAGATTCCAACTATAGAAGGATTCCCCATACTCTTACTGGCTCTGAGAGTTAGGCCCCCATGTGCAAGCATCAGAGAGAAGCCTTTGGGAGCTAAGGGCAGCCCCGGCTGACACTGACAAGGAAATGGAGATCCCAGTCCTGTGACCTCAAGGAAATGGGGCCTACCAACAACCTGAATGAACTTGGATTCTTCCAAGGAAGTGGATTCTTCTTGAGCCTCTCAGCAAGAGCTCAGCCAACCAACACCTAGATTTTGGCCTTTTGAAACCCAGAGCAGAGAAACTGGCCAAGGAAACCACACTTCTGACCTATAGAACTGTGAAATAACAAATTTGGGTTGTCTTAATGCCACTCAACTTGTAGTAATTTGCTACAGCAGTAATAGAAAAGTAATAGAGACTTTGGGTTAGACAAAGATTTCAGATAGGACATTAAAAAAAAAACATGACCTGTAAGAGAAAAAAAAAAATGTATGAATTGAACTTGATCAAAATGAAAACCTACTGTTCTTTGGAAGAGACTTTTAGGAAAATAACAACAACGAACAACCAAGCCAAGACCAAAAGAAAATTTTTACAAAACACGTATCTGCTGAAGGACTCGAATCCAGAATATACAAAAAAATCTTATAACTTGGTAATTAAAAAGACACAACGGCCAATTTTTCTTTCCAGTGGGGAGGGCAGAGGATTTGAGCAGATGCTTTGTCAAAGAAGAAACATAAATGGCAAATTAAGCACACAGAAAGATGCTCAACATCACTGGCCATCAGGGAAATGCAAATTAAAGCCCCAGTGAGATAGCATTATACACCCATCCACATGGCTAAAATTAAAAAGACTGACAATACCAAGAGGAGACAAGGATGCAGAACAACTAGGAATCACACGTATGGCTGTTAGGAATGCAAAATGGTACAGCCACGTTGGAAAACAGTCTCGATAGCTTTTGTAAAATTAAACCTATGATTATCATTCCTCCAGTAATCCCCCTGTAGGTATTGAAATGAAAACATAGGTCCACATCGGGGCGACTGGGTGGCTCAGTCGGTTAAGCATCCAACTTCGGCTCAGGTCATGATCTCATGGTCTGTGAGTTCGAGCCGCACGTCAGGCTCTGTGCTGATGGCTCAGAGCCTGGAGCCTGCTTCCGATTCTGTGTCTCCCTCTCTCTCTGCCCCTCCCCCATTCTCTCTCTCTCTCTCTCTCTCTCTCTCAAAAAATGAATAAATGTTAAAAAAATCGAAAACATAGGTCCACATAAAGACCTGTACATAGATGTTTGTAGCAACTTTATTTGTAAGGGCCAAAGACTAAATTGGGAAGTAACCCAAATGTCCATCAACAGGTGGACTGGTCAAGAAATTGTGGTTCATTCCTGCAATAAATGTACATAGTCTGCAATAAACACGACTCAGCAATAAAGAACCAAGTATTCACGCAACAACACGGATGATCTCAAGAGCATTATATTTGCTGAAGAAAGCCTGACTCATAAGGCTGGTGCATTAGTCTTCCAGAGTTGCCGTGATAAAATCTCAGAGACCGGGTGACTGAGAGCACGGAAATGCATTTATTTTCTCACAGTTCTAGAAGCCAGAAGTCCAAGATCAAAGAGTCAGCAAGGTTGGTGTCTGGGGAGAGCTCTCTTCCTGGCTTGCTCACAGCTACCTTCTGGCTGTGTCCCTACATGGCCTTTTCCTCTGTGTGTGTGTGTGTGTGTGTGTGTGTGTGTGTGGAGAGAGATTTCTACTGTTGCTTCTTATAAGGACAGCAAACACTGGATTCGGGTCCACTCAAATGACTTCATTTAACCTTAATCTTAACCTTATCTTGTGAGAGGCCCTATCTCCAAATATAGTCATATTCTAAGGTCCTTGGGATTAGGATTTCGATATATGAATTTGGGGAAAAAACACAATTCAGTCCATAATAGCTGGTAATGGTATAATTTCATTTATCTGATGCCAATTGTATGACCTTCTAGAGAAGGAAAAAGGAGAGGAACAAAACACAAATTGGTAGTTGCTCTGGGCTGGGGGCCAGGGTTAGAGGAGGGAATTGACTGCCAGGGGGCCAAAAGGAGCTTCCTGGGGTGAAGAAACTGTTCTCTGTCTTTTTTTTTTTTTTTAAGTTTATTTATTTTGACAGAGACAGAGAGCAAGGGGGAAGGGGCAGAGACCGAGGGAGACAGGATCTGAAGTTGGCCCTGCGCTGAGAGCAGAGAGCCCGATGCAGGGCTCCGACTCACAAACTGCCAAAGTCAGACGCTAAACCAACTGAGCCACCCAGGCGCCCCAAGAAACTGTTCTCTGTCTTGAGGGTATTGGTGTCACGTAGCTCTCTTCTTCTGTCAAGACTCACGGAACCTACATCCAAAAGGGGTGAATTTTACTGTATGTAAATTATGCCTCCATAAGCCTGACTTCAAAAAACTCACACAATCAAGCAGTCGGACCCCTCCCTCCCCCCAAAGTCAGACCCCACACTTTGGTCCCGCTTGGTCCACAGGGTCCCCAAGATTTGATCATTCTTGTTACTTGCGCTTTTGACAGTAACAGATGTGTTTTCTAGACTTTTTCCGCCAAGACGTCTGTAGTGGAGGACCCATTTACAGGTGCAGTTACCGGGAAGAAGGCTCTGTGACTTTATGATCCCTACAACTCCGGATAAGGATTTAGAATTAATCCAGACTGTATTTCATGGCCCGCGTAGGCGAGTCTTAAACACAAACAACAACAACAAAAACAAACAAAAAACCCAAAAAACAAGAAACAAAAACAAAAAACAAAAAACACCACCTTTATTTCATCTTAGATCTTTAGTTGTGCTATATTTTACCAGAAACCAGTGGCTGAATTCTCTAAAGTAAGGACGCGTCAGCTGCCATTCTCAGAAGTGCTGACAACAGAGACCACAAAACAAATAAACACTCATCCCAGACCTCTCTGGCAGCAGTTACTAACCTTCTTGGTGTGGAGACGAGCATTTCTCAGCAAGATTGGGAACAGCAAGCGCCTAAGGCGCTCCTGCCGCGGCTTGCTGTTCCGGGTCTCCCACACGGCTGAGTGCAATTCAGAAAACGCCCTAGGATTGAAGACTCCTCAATCCTAATGCTCTACCTGGATACCCAAGCAACTGCAAGAAGTCACAGCCCGCTGGATTATGGTTAGCTGGCCAATTGCCAAGAGTGGAGTAAATAAATGCAAGAAAGAGCTGATGAGTCAGACTGTTAATCATAATTAGCCTTTCAAAGACTTTTCCAGAGAATTCTTTCACTTTGGGTCATTTATGCTATCATATATCATTGAGTCTAGGACACCACAGATTGTAAGGAGGGGGAAAAAATTGCAAATTAAACTGTGTCACCCTGATTTCTTATTTCTTAGGGACTGCATTGTGTACTTATTCAAGAAGCTTTAAAAAAAAAAAAAAAAGAAGCTTTTAAACTTCAGACTTTTTTTTTTTAGCCCATATCACCCATGAGCCAATAAAAATATATATGCAAAGAAAATTGATCAGTTAGGGTGTTTCTCAAACCTATTCAGTCCAATTTTCTTGAATCGCATTTCAAATCAAAGTCGTCAAATTCCGTGTTTTGCCAGACTATTGTCTGCTAGGCCAAGGTTAGCAAACTCTGCAAAAGGCCAGAAGATAGCAAATAATTTGGGCCTTGGAGGCCATACACCAACTCAACACTGCTGTGACGCACAAATGGCCATCGGTGATACTTAAATGAATGAGCACGGATGTGGTCCAAAAAAATCTTTATGGACACAGGAATTTGAATTTCATATAATTTTCACATGTCATGAAATATTCTTCTTCTTTGGTTTTTTTTCAACTATTTAAAAATATAAAAACCATTCTTTTAAAAAATTTTTAAATGTTTTTATTTATTTTTGAGGGGCAGAGACAGAGCACAAGCGGGGGAGGGGCAGAGAGCGAGGGAGACACAGAATCCAAAGCAGGCTTCAGGCTCTGAGCTGTCCGCACAGAGCCTGACACAGGGCTCGAACTGGTGAACCACGAGATCATAACCTAAGCTGAAGTCAGATGCTTAACCGGCTGAGCTACCCAGGTGCCCCCAAAACCATTCTTATTTACTGGCTATCCAATAGTAGACAGTGGACTAGATTTGGTCTATGGGCCATAGTTTGCCAACCCCTGCTCCATAGTGAAGGGAGCATCGGGAGCACTGGTAATGCAGTCTATCTTTTTTTTTTTTTTCATTAATGCTTATTTATTTATTTTTGAGAGAGAGAGAGAGAGAGCACAAGCAGGAGAGAGGTGGAAAGAGTAGATTATACAGAATCTGAAGGAGGCTCCATGCTCCGAGCTTCAGCACAGAGCCCGAACACAGGACTCAAACCCACAAAGTATGAGATCATGACCTGATCCAAAGTCAGACGCTCAACTGACTGATCCACCAGGTGCCCCCAGTCTATCTTTTTAAATCATGAACTCTGGTCTCCAGGATTGTCCTTGAACAACCCATTTTGCAAATTTGGATGCTGGGGAAGGAACACTGGTCAGGATAGATGGGGTTATGATGCAGTAACTCCAAAATCTCAGTGGTTCAAAACAACAAAGGTTTATTTCTCACTCATGCAAGGTCCTTCGAAATGTCAGGGCTACTTTCTAGGGCAACTGTCCCCCATGCAATGACTCAGCTTTATTCCTCCATATCAACACATGTCCCCTCGATATTGGCAAGGGACAAGAATGTGGAAAATCACACACCAGCTCTTAAAGGTTTCCCTCCAGAAGTGACATATTTCACTTTTCATTGGCAAAACCAGTCACGTCGCATGATGGCTTTTAAATACATCTACAAATTCATGGACACTGCCACCTCCAAAAGGTGGAGTCTAATTTCCCTTCCCTTGCATGTGACTAGACTAGGCGTCTTGATGCTGACATGGGGAACATTGTAGAGGCTGTGCTGTGTGACTTTCGAGGCTAGGTGTCTTATCCCATTTGGGCTGCAAGAACAAGTCAGCCCAGGCTGGGAGCCTTCAAAACAACAGAAATTGATTGCCCACAGATCTGGAGGCTGGACATCTGAGATCTAAGGTGCCAACATGGTTGGATGAGGGCCCTCTTCCAGGTCACAGTCTTCTCACTGTGTCCTCACATGGCAGAAGTGGGAAGGGAGCTCCCTGGGGTCTCTTTCATAAGGGCACTAATCCCATTCATGAGGG
Organism: Herpailurus yagouaroundi; assembly: GCF_014898765.1. Taxonomy (NCBI): domain Eukaryota; kingdom Metazoa; phylum Chordata; class Mammalia; order Carnivora; family Felidae; genus Herpailurus; species Herpailurus yagouaroundi. The sequence goes on from NW_024412433.1 coordinate 9,276,408, forward strand.
TTCCCCCATCATGTCCTAAGCACCTGCCAAGGTTCTACCTCCAAAGACCACATTGAGGATTAGGTTTCAACATAGGAATTTTAAGGAGACATAACATTCGGTCTAGAGCAAATGATTGAGCGATATTTCTGAACTTAAAAAAAAATGGTAATGCAACATAAACTATAGGTATAATGATATCACTGGGGTCAATCTGACCTTAAGTCATTGAAGTATACCAGATCCAACTGCCCAAGAATGGTCCTGTCACTTTACATGTACATAGAAAGAAATATAAATTTCTCTACACACACACACACACACACACACACACACACACACGTAGCCTTACGTAATGTTTATACCTATATGTCATAGCTAGAAATGAAATTTCCTTTAAAATTTGCTTTTAACAAGTCCTTAATAATGAACACTGGCCTTGTTTATAGTTAACTGATAACCATTATATCACAATAGCAGGACATGATAGATAGGATACGAGCAGGAAACAACTTGATTCTTTTTCCCAGGGCCCATTCAAACCACATTTGTGGATTCAACCTTTATCTCCCCTGAAGTGAAAACTTTACTGAGGTTTTGGAACCCATACTTCTTTCACTCTTTTTTTTAAGGTGGTTAAAAGACGCATAACATTAAATTTACCATCTGAACCATTTTTAAGCGTACAGTTTGGTAATGTGAAGTATAGTCACATTATGTATGGTGAAACAGATCTCCAGAACTTTTTCATCTGAAAAAAAAAAAAAGGTCATTTCAAACTCTTTACCCATTAAACAAAAACTCCATTCTCCTCCTTTTCCCGGCCCCAGCTTCCCACCATGAACTACCACTTTACTCTCCGCTTCTATGAATTGGACTACCGTAGATACTTCTTCTAAGTAGAACCAAACAGCATTTGTCTTTTTGTGACTGGCTTATTTCACGTAGCACAATGACCTCAAGGTTCATTCATGTTGTAGCATGTGATGGCATTTCCTTTGTTTTGAAGGCTGAATGATATTCCAGTGTACGTATAGACAACATTTTGTTTATCTATTCATCCACCAATGGACATTTGGATTGCTCCCACCTTTTGGCTGTTGTGAATAGTGCCGTGAACATGGCTATGCAAATATCTCTTCTAGACCCTGCTTTCAAAAGTATGGGATCCAGTGGAATGACTAGACCATATGGTGGCTCTAGTTTTTATCTTTTGAGGAAACTTCAAACTGTTTTCTGTTGTGGTTGTGCCATTTAGCAACCTCACCAACAGCGCCCAAGAGTTCTGGTGTCTCTACACTCTTACTAACACTTGTTATTTTCTGTGTTTTCAATAGTAGCCATCCCAACGGGTGGGAGGTTTTATTTCATTGTGCTTTGAATTTACATTTTGTTTAGCCACTCTTAAACAATAAAAAGTCCTTTGGTCTGTTTCAGCTCCAAAGGACAATCTCATTTTAGCAAATATGGTAGGCAGAATAGCACCCCTAACACAAGAGATACCCTAATCCCCGGAACCTATGGATATGTTTTGTTACAAGGGAGAATTAAGGTTTCTGGTCACCTTCGCTGACGTCCCCAGACAGAGGCTGGGAGGACGTGAAAAGGGCAGGAGAGACCATCCTTACCAAAGGCAGATATGGAACGATGTTTGCGTCTTCTGGGTGAGGCAGTTTCCCAGTGATGATTCCTTCTCTTCAACAGCACTTTGCGGAATCCTCACCAAAGTCACTCCCTGGAGACCCTGGGAACCATTCTGGTCTCTGGCCAACTGCTTCTCATCCGATCTTCATCCTCTGTAGCCAGTGATACCTTCCAGCCTCTTTTTGCTGATGGCCTTGGTCCTTTGGCAAGAAGCCTTCAAAGATAAGTCTTTTACAACAACCCCAAGGCCAGATCCTTCCACAAGTCCTCTCGGCTCATAAGAACACTCTGGCATCCCATAGGGGCACCTGGGTGGCTTAACTGGTTAAGTGTCCAATTCCTGGTTTCGGCTCAGGTCATGATTTCACGGTCCGTGGGTTCAAGCCCCACATCAGGCTCTGTGCGATCAGTGAGAAGCCTGCTTTGGCTTCCCTCTCACTCCCTCTCTCTCTGCCCTTCTCCCACTTGCTCTCAAACAAACAAACAAAAAAACCAACCCGGGCATCCTTCCCCCCCCCCCCCCGTCAGGGGTAAATGTGCAGTTTTCTCTCCATCACATATGTACCTTTGCTTGGCCATCAACAGGGCAGTTCTAGCCATAGCCATTGACCTTCTCAGAGAAAAAAATGCTTAAAAATTCATTAATATAGCTGCTTATACCGTCTTGAACTTCTTCTAAACAATGGCCAGGATCCATTCAACATTTTCTTATCGTGAGTATTATGAACCACTTTTCTGTTCTTGCTTTTAGAGACTTTGCCCAAGTTCATTCTTAGTTAGCCAATATATGTACGAACCAGCAATAATTTCATGCATTAATAATACACTTGTAGTCATGGTAAATACAATGTTCATAAGAACTTAGGAATCAATCTTGAGATAATTCACATCTTATCCTTAAGTAAGTTATTTTCATAGAGCTATTTGCAAAGTGTGTGTTCTCTGAACATTTCCCCCAAACTGGTACCCTTTCTGACTTTAAATTCAATATCATTGCGCCATTTCCATAGAGGAAAGGGACACATTACCAGAACTCCCCATTAATTACAAGTGGCTTTAACTACCCCTTCCTCCCTCCCCTTCCCTTCCACATCTTACCCAAGTTTTAAGTTTCTCTAATGGGTGCAAAGGATTTTTGCATCATGAAAAAGATTACTGCTGATGTCATTTGACCTCAACTATCATTCCAAAAACCAGTTTAGACAACTTTACAATCCAAGACCAGGATATTGAGACCAAAATGACCTTACAAATTCTTAGTAATTAGTTCTTTGTAGATCACCTCTTAAGGAAAGCACAAGAAGCTAATAACAGTTGTTGACTCTTAGAAGAGAACAGGGGATCTGGAAAAAAAAAAGGGAGAAGAACTTACATTTCTCTAAGTGTCATTTTTAACCTTTTGAGTTTTGTACTATATATTCCCAACTCAATTTTTTTTAATTTTGAAAATAGTAATTTGCATTTGAAAGTATAAAGCTACTTTTGTAACAATGTTGTAAGTAAAAGCCACCTTTTTATATAAGAAAATAGTTTTAGGGGCACCTGGGTGACTTGGTTGGGCGTCTGACTTTGGCTCAAGGCATGATCTCACGGTTCCTGAGTTTGAGCCCCACGTCGGGCTCTGTGCGGACAGCTTGGAGCCCGGAGCCTGCTTCGGACTCTGTGTTCCCCTTTCTCTCCCCACCCCTGCTCGTGCTCTATGTCTCTCTCTCTCTCTCTCAAAAATAAACAGTAAACAAAATTAAAAAAAAAATAGGTTTAGAAGTTTTAAGATTAATAAGATTTCATTCATATTAAGATTAATAGATTTCATTATGGGGAATCTAAAAAACAAAATAAACAAACAAACAAAACAAACAGACTCTTAAATACAGAGAACAAACGTGGTTGCCAGAGGGAGGTGGGTCAGGGAATGGGTGAAACGGGTGAAGGGGATTAAAAGGTACAAACTTCCAGTTATAAAATAAGTAAGACACAGAAATGAAAAGGACAGCATAGAGAATATAGTCAATAATATTGTAATATTGCTTTATGATGACAGATGGTGACAACACTTAGCATGGTGAGCACTGGATAATGCGTAGGATTGTCAAACGAGTGTAGTGGACACCTAAAAACAATATAACATTGTATGTTTACTATACTTCAATAAAAAAAAATACCCCCAAAAAGAGGGAAAAAAAGAAAAGTTTTAAGAATAAATTTGTGTATATTAGATCTAGGACTTATAATTGAGCTAACTTTGGTAACTTTTTTGAGTTTTTATTGCACTCTCAGCTCCCAAATTGTTTAATATTTCAGCAAAAACAAAGAGACAGCTTGGGTTTCGTGGGGAGGGAGTTTATAAAAAGGGCATGTTTTACTGACCACATGATCACTTGTGAAGAGCCTGCCATCTACCAGGCACTGTGTTGGGTGCCAGGACACGAAGGTACTCAGCCATGGCAATCTCTGCTGCCCCGAAGACACTTGCATATTGCAGAAGAGGAGCTCAGGCTTTGAAATCCCAGAGTTGAGGACGGAAGAAGAGAGAAGGCAGACTGAACATCCAGAGAAGGAGGAGTTGGAGCCAAAATGCAGTCTAGACATGACACAGAAGCCACTAGAATCTGAAAACAGGGTGGGGGATCTCAGGATGGGAGAGGGTAGTCAAAGCAATGGATGAAAAAGAGGCTTTTTTCCAGAAGGCAGGTGTCCACACCCAAAGCAAAGTGGAGAACTAAGGCCCAGATTTCCCAAGCAATTGGTCTACCTCTCGACAGCAATAAAATCATCACCTTTGGCCAAGTCATATAAATGGCAAATCTGAAAGGGAAGTTCCTGACCTAAGCTCCTGCAAGCCTTTTCTAAGCCTCAGCTTTTCTCATTTGTAAATCAGGAATAATAATACCTACATACACCTGTTATGAGAATTTGACATTTAATTGACATTATATATATATATATTATTTAATATATATATTATTTAATATATATATATAATTTGACATTT
>NW_024412433.1:9281422-9328356 GCF_014898765.1 Herpailurus yagouaroundi
TTTGCTTTGATATTTGATCTATTAAAATGGCCAGCCCGTTTGCCTTCTCGGTAGATCAGAAAGTAACTTATAAGAATGATGGACAGAAGAAAGAAAAGGAAAACCATGCCAACGGCTCTGGCAGGAGGGCCATTCAAGATCACAGGGCACAGGGGTTCAGATTTAAAAACAGCAACTCGAGGGGGGTTAGCGCTTTCTATGAGGAATAAGCAAACATTCTTGAATATAATGATTATCCAAGACGCAGCCAAGATCCTGTACTTAACTGAATCTACCAAGGACAGAGATTTCAAAGGCCAGCAAACAGCCAGGTAAGTGTTGACCGCCATCAAGGCCAGTGTAAAGAGGATCCCTTCTCCAACACTTAGCTGGACCCCAAATACCACCCAGCACACCAGCACGGGGCTGTTGGCCAGCAGAGCCCGCATCCCTTGGAAAACCACCCCGAGGCCACAGTAGGAGGAGATGCATAGCAGATGGTGGCACAGGAGGATGTGTCGGACCTCTCTCCTCAGCTTCGAATTCTGTAACACTATTGTGATGATGACGACGGTGACGAATGTGGCAAAGAAGAAGGCCACCACGTACACAGAGGCCTTCACTGTTGCTTCCAGCCTCAGCCAATCCGATATGTTGCAGTGGTCAGAAGACAAGTTCATGATCTTCAGGGCAACTTGGCTCCTGAGGGATTAAAGCACCAGAAAGAGTGAATCACGAAGCATCTTGGGTGGTTTTCCAACTCTGTGACCTTGTAAATCTCAAGGAACACATTGCACGTTTTTTGGTACAGAGGATGAAAATTTTAGATGTATGGACATGAACCAAAGAAACTAGAGAAATCAGAGGCGCCTGGGTGGCTCAGTTGGTTGAGCGTCCTACTTCGGCTCAGGTCATGACCTTGCGGTCCGTGAGTTCGAGCCCCGCATCTGTGCTGACCACTCAGAGCCTGGAGCCTGCTTCAGATTCTGTGTCTTTACCTCGCTCTCTGCCCCTCCCTCACTCATCCTCTGTCTCTCTCTGTCTCAGAAATAAATAAACATTTTAAAAAATTAAAAAAAAAAACCTAGAGAAATGATTTGGGGGTTTTCTCTTTATTTCAGGAGAGGGGCACATACTCAAACCATCCAAAAGGAAGGTCTGAAAGGTGGGCTCTCAGTACTCAGCAAATTGCTCAAAATCAGGTCAAGGTTCCACCCTCTGTGCATCCTTTTCCATCTTTGATTGTGAGAACTTTTTCAACTTGGAGCCACAAAGCACAACAGTGTAAAACTCAGTTGATTAATCACCAAGCACTTGTTAACAGCACATGCAAAGGTCTGGGGAATGCATTAGGTCAAGAGCTGTAAAGGATGTGAGGAAGCTATTGATGCAGAGGCTGGAATTCATTTGGGTCCATAAGACATGACAAAGATATTAACAAAAATGATAGCAATCACCGGTGACATTTACCCAGTACTTTCTAGGGATCAAAACTGTTTTTAGAGCATATTGTTCTAACCCTGGGGTATGGTTTATGTTCCACTGAGTGGTTTTATTATGCACTTTTTTGCAAATGGGGAAACAGACTTAAGGAGGCTAAGTAACCTACTCAGGGCCATATAGTTATTGGGGAGAGGGGCCACGATTTGAATTTCAGAGTACAACGCCAGCACCCATTCTCTCAACCACTACAAGGAAGTTCATGTCAAATGCAAGGTCACTTTAAAAAAAAGGAGGGGGGGGGGCTGGGGGAGAAGGGTGCCTGGGCGGCTCAGTGGGTTAAATGTCAGACTCTTGATTTTAGCTCAGGTCCTGATCTCGTGGTGAGATCAAGCCCCACATCAGGCTCTGCATTGACAGCACAGAGCCTGCTTGGGATTCTCTCTCTCCCTCTCTCTCTACCCCTCCCCCAGTTGCTTGAGCCCTCTCTCTCTCTCTCTCTCTCTCTCTCAAAATAAATAAATAAACTTCAAAAGAAATCCAACGTCAAATGCAAGTTCCGAGTTCTTCTTGGGTCAATGTCATGTGACCAACCCAACTGGACCCCATTTGTAGAAATACCATTTCTGTGGTTCAGCTGGAAGACCATCCATCCAGGAAGGTGCTGGGACCTTAGGATTATTGAGGAACTGTGGCCACTGAAATGGTAAGATGTGTGTAATAGCCTCATGGAATCTTCTCAAGCCGGCACAGCAGTGAACAGCCCGCTGTGCCACAGCCTGGGGAACCCCCGAATTTCTGGATCTCTGTCTCTGAAAGTCTATGGCAGAGACGCCAACTGTTGCCTCCCCGCTACTAGCTTTCCTTCCCCACCACCCCAGTGTTTTGTGGAACTAGGGATAGCTATCTGACGCAGGGAGAATTATTCCGGAGACGGTGCTGAATCCACTGGTGTCTGCCTCTTAAACATCCAACTGCAAAGTCCTCACAGAGAATGTGGCCCAAGTATGATGTCATGTCATTGGCCTGCCAGTAATGGTGGAATGTGGGTGAGTGAAGAAAGTGACAGCGAGGGGCAAGAGGAGAGCGGAGGGAAAGACAAGGTCCGTGAGAGTCTACAAAGGCCCTCGCAAGACAAAGAGAACAGCATGGGCTCCCGGATTTCTTTTCGTTAAATGTTTATTTATTTATTGTTGAGAGAGAAAGTGGGGGAGGGGAAGAGAGAGAGGAAGACTGAGGATTCAAAGAAGGCTCCAAGCTCTGAGCTGACAGCAGAGAGCCCAACGTGGGGCTTGAACTCCAAGCAATGAACTCCAAGCTCATGACCTGAGCCAAAGTTGGACGTTTAACTAAGCCACCCAGGTGCCCCTGGGTTCCTGAATTTCTGATTCCATTGAGGTTGCTCTGCATTTTCTGTCCTCGGGTCCTAAAAATATAACACACCCCTCTATTATTTGAGCTAGCTTAAATGGGTTTCCATTCCCTTATATAAGCCCCTCGCGTGGTAAGTATATAAAGTAGACTTTAAAGAGGCACAGTATATTACACTGATTTCCTAAAGGGCACGTCGCCGTGGAGACAGCTACCGCAAGCTGCTGAGAATCTAAGATGCCACGGCTCCTTATGCAATCCCTGCCAAAGGCACCGTTTTCCCTCGCATATTGCGTTGTCACCCTTTGTGGAGAATGTCCCCTGCTGGGATGGATTTTTGTGCCATTGCCGTGCGGTCAAACTCCAGGCATTTATTTCTCTACTCCCCGGCTCTCCAGAGGGGAATAGAAATTGTAATAGGGGAGCCTGAGTGGCTCAGTCGGTTGAGCACCGGACTTTGGCTCAGGTCATGATCTCGCAGTTTGTGAGTTCAAGCCCCACATTGGGCTCTGTGTTGACAGCTCAGAGCCCGGGGCCTGCTTCAGATTCTGTGTGTGCGTCTCTCTCTGGTTCTCGCCCGTTCACGCTTGCGCTCTCTCTCTCAAAAATAAATAAACATTAAAAAAATGTCTTAATACAAAGAAATTGAAATGGTCATTGTCATTGTCAAACTCATCATCAAGCTTTCTTTTAGCTACAGCTTTTTCGGTCAAAATCTTACACCAGAACCCTTCAACGATCGATAGAAAAATGCATATCTGCCCGCATTAAATGCCTCCTCATCGCTCTCTCCCAGAGCACATTCTTGTAACTGTCCTCAGGGCACCACCACGGACACCGAGGGCTCCAGTGGAGATGGGGCAAAGTTAGAACACTCTACCCCACCAGGCGGAATCACAAGAACTGGGCTTTAAACCTAGGTCTGCTGCCAATGAGGAGTGGGGTTTTGGACACTAAAGTCACTTCCCTTCTCTGGTCCTTCGTTCCTGACATCACAGCCACATAGGATTGCAAACTCCACATCCTTTCTCTCTGTCCACAAGGTCATCTTCACTCATATCCACAGCAGCCAGCTCTTATCTGGGACTTTTCCTTATTTTTGAGACAAAATTGGCCCTGTCCTCGATGCAGAATGTCCTCATCTGATTCCCCATGGCTGAGCCTTGAATAGAATCACCAGCTCTCTAGGACAGGTCTAGACCCCTCCCAGGATCTAAAACCCAGCCTCCGAGTCCCAGTATTAGGGGGGTCACTCCTACCAGGCTCTTCTACGGTCCGCCTAGGCCTCCCAACAATGCCCACTCCTGGGCTCATTGTTGCCGGGTTTGACCTAGCTAATGGGCTATGCACCCGCCCCCCCCTTTATTCAATCTTGCTCTCACCCCTCATTCTGCCCAGAATCCTCGTCTTCTCTGTAGCTTCCCTATTGGATTCCTCATTTCTGCTCACCAGGACTACCTTGCACCTGCATTGCCCCCCATCGGCCCCTGCACACCTGTCTAGTTCACCTGATAGCACCTCCCCAATAGCAACGGGCAGGGCTTGGCCTAGCTGTGTTCTAAGACTTGAAACCCTACACAGAGCCTGAGTGACTCTCATTGTACTTCCTTTGGAAAAAAAATTGTACAACCTCCTTTTTTCCACCTGAATGACTGTAGCTGCAGCTATAATAAACCCCTCTCCCTCCAGATCTGATACGGTTTCAGGGAACTATTTACTATTGAGAGCAAGCAAGAACTAGTCTCTGTAGTTTTCTAATATGTTTCACACTCTGATCAACACGGCACGATGTCACATGATTGTACTCCACAATCTTCCTTGTGCGTCGAAACATACAATGAATATCCAATACAATGGAAAACAGTGAGGTTACAGGTGGCAAAACACAGGCGCTGACATACAGAAGCTTCTCACCCAGGGGAAGAGGCAGAATACAATATAACTGGGTAGTCATAACCAGAAACATCATGTGTCGTTTCACTCATTTGCCAAATGAGTAAGAAGGTTGGGTGTCTCTTGCGGGGGGGGGGGGGGGGGAGCAGGGGGACGTTGTTCAGAATAGAAGGGGTCACAGGGGCAGTGAGAGAAAGCTCGTTGGAAGAGGTGAGACTTGAATCCAGCCTTTCCAGGTTGAAAACTAGAGCAAAGCAGGGGCAAAGGTGGATAGAGACGAGGAGACGTGCAGATTGTAGCCAACAGAAAGCAGCAAAAGCCAAGGTGGGAACCATGAGCAGATTGAATTTGGTGGAGTGGAGGCTTATTCAGAGGACAAAGTCCAGGACCAGTTTTCGAGGGACTCGATACCTTTCCGAAGGTTAAGCTTCACTTCGTAGGCCATGAGGAGACGTGCATGATCAGAATTAGAAGTAGCACATGCCACAGGCTAAGAGGCAACATGGGATGCCCACCCTTGCTTGCATAGTGGTGTCTTATAGGAGCTCTGACGAGCAGGAGCCCGGCAAAGGACAAATGTGCACAGTGAAGACGCTGCTATGACAGCAGGTGGCTTAAAACTCTTTTTATAGACAGGAACGTTGCAAATCTGCAAAACCAACGAGGGCAAGTTTTATTGCCTTTAATTTATTTATGAGAGCTCAGAAAGATGAGTAATTTATTCAGGATCATGCAGCCAGACAGACGCTCCCAGTCTCCAAGTTCATATTCCCTCGCAGAGGTATATTTGCATATCAAGAGCTCATGGCAACAAATAAATCCTCATCTATACGCACAACCTCCACTTATGGATAATTCCTAGAGCGTTTTTCTTCCGAAATCGTAAAATGGGAATACCTGTTTTCTTCTGGCCCCAAATGTTCCTTTGGCTTCAGCTCTGAAAGACAACCCTGGAGGCTAACAAATGTCAGCAGAGAGTTACATTCTGGCCACAACTGCCCCGCAAAAAACAGGCACCACCACTCCCTGCGAAAATCCTGTGGGAAGCAGACGTGTGGGAAGGGCTGCGTGGGCACCTAAGAACATCAGGGAAGCAGCTGGTCTCATCCTAAGAACGCTGCTTGGGGCAACCCCCTGAGGACGACGTGTTGCCCTCAGTGAGAGACGGAATATACCAATGGATAAGGCTGACCCATATTTAAAAATTAAACTCTGATCCACAACCCACAGCCACCTGCCAGGAAGCCAAGCCGTCCTCCACAGTCACCAGCCCAGGGGGGGCAACCTGCTGTCTCTTGTGACGGTCCAGCCAGCCAATCAACAGCCTCTGTAACAACTGGCCCCAAATGGCCAGGACTCGATTAATCACTGACAGCGTCCCTGATTTTTGTCCCTGCTTCCAACTTAGGACCAACCAGAGAGAGCCACGTAGGTCCTCCCGAACAGTCACATAGACACCCACTTCTAGTTAGCCCGCCTCCAGCTTCTCCAGGCCCCAGGCTCCCATCTGGGCAGGCCCATAAGCCTCCCCATGTTCCCCGTAGGCTCCCCTCTACTCCTCCGCCTGCCTTTGAGGCTCTGATGCGAGGCAGCGACTGTGGCTGTCTCCCTCACTCTAGCAAATTCTGAGTGGATGGCCTCGGTCTTTCTCATTTGGTTGGTCTTTGTTCATCTTCGTATCGGCAGGAAAAGATGGTGGTAGTGCCTCCACAACAGCACGTGTACGTGGAGCCATTTCTCCAGGGTGCTAATGAACTTGGGGCAGCACATTTGTCCTCTCTGTTTTGTGCCCCCATCCTCGTCAGCAGCAGGGTCAAGGGAGACAGATTCCTCCCACGGAGGGCCACTGCCTGCCTTGTCCTCATCACGAGCGCTGGGGCACTCCCAGCCACAGGATCTCCCCCTTCCCCTCACCTCTGCAGGAGCCAAGGTGGGACAATACTTGGTAGGTTCAGAGGACCCAAGACGAGCATTCCTCAACAGACACCCCACTTCCGAAGAAAACCAAGGGAGCATCGGATGTGTGCTAACGTGGGGGAAGGGCCTGGAAGGGAGATAAGGAACGGGTAACGACACAAACTGGAACAGTGGCTAATTCGCGATGATTACTCACTACGAGACCGCTCTGGTGAGAGATGCCTCCTTTCATCAGCACACCAGCCCAGGAAGGTGGCACAATTATTATTTGCATTTTTCCGAAGAGAAAGCTGAGAGATAGAGGCAGGAGGGAACTCAGCCAAGGGTTAATTAGCTGGTGACAGGGACACTGGAGCTTGGAGCAGGCAGTCCCCCCCTGCAGGTGTGATCTCTAAGCCACTGGGCCAGGCGTCCCCCCCCCCCCGACCCCGCTCCCCACGTCAGGGAAAGACTCCACATACATTAAAGTTGTGAGGAGCTCCACACACCTCTCAGGGAGTTGCCGATTAATGGTGAAATCTGGCTTCAAACCCAATTCTCCTGATTTCTGAGACGACGTTTTGTTAATGTCGTTTGTTAAGGTTTTTCCTAACAGTACTGGTGCGGGTGGGTTGAATTCTTTTGTAAAAAGAAAAAAAAGGAAAACTTAGCAGGTGTTGTGATCTGAATTGTGTCCCGCTCAAGTTGATATGTCGAAGCCCTAACCTCCAGAACCTCCAGTATCTGCATCTGGAGACCGGGTCTTTAAAGAGGGAATTACGTTAGAACGAGGGCGGGAGGGTGGGCTGTGATTTCATCTGATTGGTGCCCTTGTGTCCCTGTAAGAAAAGGAGATTAGGGGACTGGGTGGCTCAGTAGGTTGAGCATCCGACTTCGGTTCAGGTCATGATCTTGAGGTCCGTGGGTTCGAGTCCCGCATCCGGCTCACCGCTGTCAGCACAGAGCCTGCTTCGGATCCTCTGTCCCCCTCTCTGTGCCCCTCCCCTACTTGCGCTCTCCCCCAAAATAAATAAAGTTAGAAAAAAAAGAAAAGAAAAGAAAAGAAAAGAAAAGAAAAGAAAAGAAAAGAAAAGAAAAGAAAAGGAGATTAGGAAACCCAGAGAGCATCCAGATGCGTGTGCACAGAGAAAAGACCTTGTAAAGAGGCGTCAAGAAGACAGTCATCTGTAATCCAAGGAGAGAGACCTCAGAGAAAATCAACCCTGCCAGCACCTGGATCTTGGACTCCCAGCCTCCAAAACTGTGAGAAATTAAGTTTCTGTTGTTTAAGTCACGCCGTCTGCGGTATTTTGTCTTGGCAGCCCGAATAGACTGATTCCACGGGGCAGAGCAGCTCCCGGCTCCCACCTTATTTCCAGGTAGCTGAGAAGGTCTTTCCACGGGTCTCTCCAGACTCTCCCCACCCCCAGAACCTATGCCGTCTAAGAGGGAGGAGGGCCGTTCCTTCCTGGGCCTCGCGGTCAGTCAGGCAGTGGATGCCAAGGTTAGGGCCAGTATCTGACTTACCACCAGCAGAAGGGACTCATCAGCTGAGAACAGACTTCAGGAATGATTTCGTGTGCTCTGTAGCTGCTGGCAGAAGGCCAATAAGATGAAGTGGATACTTCCAGAATAGCTCTTAGAACCCTCCCCGGATGATCAGAACGTCTCTTCTCCCACGATAGACACGCCCTCCCCACATTAAACGTTGAGTCTTCCCCTTTGCTCTAATTGTGGCCTTACTTCTCGGGTATTTTCAGAATACCACTCCAGTCTGGGAAGCTTTGGTGATCGCCACTGTTATTCTCCTCAAAGCTGGCAGGAAGGAAGGGAGGAGACCGGTGTCTACTCAGCACCAGTCACTCGAAGTCAAGGACAAGCACTTAGCAAATATTGGCTATGACTGTTAATCATCTGAGAACAGCTCTGGAGGTGACGTGGGAACTGGATGAAATCACAAAGCCTCTGAAGGTGTATCCTGTGACCTCTGAAGGCAGAGAAATCACACATTTTTCTGAGTGCTTTTCTAGGCAGTTAACTTTTTAACTTTGAACTTGCCTTTTCACATATAAAGGGAAATTCTCTAGCTTCCCTCCCCAGTTTTGTTCTGACCACAATTTTGATGCACGGATATTCTTTGAAGTACTCACAGGAGTCATTAATCCAGAGACCTGCCACCTGGCTTTAATAGAAACTTGGCCTTTTCTAAACTATTTAATGCGTAAAAACACATCTTGCAAAACAACGTGCACACACATGTTTACTTGAGACTTTTAAAACACCAGGCTGCCCACAAACAAGGGTAAGGCGAATAAAATTCCCCCAAAACCTGGAATATAAATAAATATTAAATAATGAAGTATTGAAAAGAAGGTAGCTCGTAAGAATGGCGACAAAGCACTTTTCATTTTATAACCTAAATAATAGTTAAGTGTGTGATCTAACATTACAGTCACCGTGATAACAAAAAGGACACAATTTAAGGACACATTTCGCCGTCCCATATATATCTGCAGATAGAAATAGACATAGGAGCCATTCTAGGATTTCAGAAAAGGGTTGTGCATTACTAACTCTAAGAAGATCACATGTAACGACATTTTCCGTGAATCTTAATGTAAACTTAAGTAATGAGTTTACACAAAATTATGGTCCACTGGCTAAAAGCAGAGCCATTCAATTCTGCTTGGAAGGAGCCCTCTGCATTGGCAGGGGACTAACCAAGAACAAAAGTGGCAGTCCCAGCCGACAGACATCTATTCTATCAGTTGGTGAATTCCAGCTATAGGTATCATCCACCTCTCGAAAGGTCGTGTTTCACCGCTTTGCTTTTGAGAAAGATCTACATCAGTTCCTGTTTTTACTAACTGCAAGAAATAAAGAGGATTTTCGTTTTTACAAAAAAAAAAAAAAAAAAAAGGCAAAAAGCCACCATAGCATCCCGCATGTGTTTTGCAGGGAACCACGATAGAGGCAGCACGCGTCCCGAGCAGCGAGAGCGGCCCCACCACCTGCTTCCCCGGAACCGTGCTCAGCATCTCGTCTTCAGGCTGCCAGAGTTTTGAGCTGTGTCTATGAGTTTTACCTCAATTTATTTTGTGTATCCATTAGCAAGATGTGTCCTGTGGTATCAGAAAAGTCTACGAGAGTTAATTTGGGGGGTTTGGGAACGCTTACAAGTTTCTCCATATAAGTTAATGGTAATTGCTTTTTGCTTGATGTTCTGGTTTACGAAAGGTTTCATAGGAACACTGGGCTTTCGGGTAGCAGGGTAAACCCGTCCATGTGGGCCCACCAACACGGATCTAATCGGTGGAGACAGCACAGTAAAACACGCCAGGCGTCTGACACCATGGAGCTTCCGTGGTCCTGAGCCCCTGACGGTAACCGGGCAGGCAGGAAGCAGACAGTAGTTTTCTCCCTTCCTCCCTATCTCTCCAGCCAAAGGTCAGTATGATGTCTATAAACCACAAAAAGCAAACAGTAATCTGTATGTTGCTAAGCGTGTGATTCACTGCTGATACCATTTCCCAGACTCTGAGACGATTTTGTCTTCGGTCTGTTGGTTTGTCTCTATCGAGTTGCATCTAGTTTTGAAACCCACCGAAGCTATTTTACTGTTGGATTATTGAAATTACTAAGCTATTCAAGAATTAATTACCTGCGTATCGCTTCAACATTATTAAAGCTTACAGATCAACAATAGCTGCCAAGATAGTGAATTCTGTGTTCTGCTGGTAAGCAATCCTCCACACCACAGCCAATGGGTTTGTTTCGTTGCACAAAGAGTTGGCCCATCCCAAGCATCGGGACATACCCTTTCTGCCTCAACAGACCACACCTGGCTTTAGCCATAAAGCAGATGTTTTCTTGGTACGATCTCGGCAAAGCTGGAATCAGCAGATTCCGTGAAGCTCTTTGGCTTTCTCTCTCTGACTCAGCATTGGGGATTGCTGTAAACTTTCTGTCAGGTTTAATCCTATTTCCCCCAACTAAGCTCCAATTGTATTATAGCTATTCTTACTACCCTTTTTTACATGCTATGATTTGTTTCACTGATGAAAAGAACTCCCTTCGTTTTGAAATCCACATATAATATACATTACTTGTCAAATTCTCTTACCTGTATTAGGTATCTTTGAGTAAAATATATATTATGCTTGATTATGTATGTCATACAAAGTCGACTCTCTAGACCTGAAAACTATGATTTAAATAATTGAAAGTAGGGGCGCCTGGGTGGCGCAGTCGGTTAAGCGTCCGACTTCAGCCAGGTCACGATCTCGCGGTCCGTGAGTTCGAGCCCTGCGTCAGGCTCTGGGCTGATGGCTCAGAGCCTGGAGCCTGTTTCCGATTCTGTGTCTCCCTCTCTCTCTGCCCCTCCCCCGTTCATGCTCTGTCTCTCTCTGTCCCAAAAATAAATAAACGTTGAAAAAAAAATTTTTTTTTAATAAAATAAAATAAATAAATAAATAATTGAAAGTAAAACCCATGGAATGCCTTAACCATGGCCTTCTCTGAAAACTTTTACTTAGCACATAGTTAGTAACTTTATCTTTTACTTAATTATTATATAATTGATTTCTCTCAGTTTTCAGAAGCGTATATATTTAGAGTTTCTTTGGCAGGGACATAAGCCCACGGGTCACAGTGAAATCTATTACCATATGAATGGACTCTCATTTTTCCATATTAAAGTCCACTTATACCAAGTTATTAATGCCCTTGCTTATTTTCACTAACATTTATATTTGCCTTTTAGGAGTGGCATAGAATTTTGAATCATATTTATAGAGCAAATGGCTATTTCAATATTTATCCTTGTGACAATCTTAAAATATGACCACTATATTGATCTGTTTATTTAATAGACTTATTCCCAAGTAAAGAAACATCATTGTTATCAGTGTTATTTTGCAAACATGATCTGTAATTATATTTTGTATTTTTCAACAGGAATTACATTCTAAGTATTGGTGACAAAGAAAACTATTAATGTCAAAAACCCCAGCTATGTTATCATTCAACCACGTTTGAATGATCAAAAAAATTTATAATCTGAATTTTGAAATTCACACCCATGTCCCATTTTCTCCACTTATATGTTCACTCACTCATTCATTCATTCGATAAACATGTATTGTGTACCCACCTTGTAACAGGCACTGTGCTAAATGCTGGGCTTGCAGAGAAGAATGAGGTATGGTCTTTGTCCTCAAGAGATTTACTTCACGATTTGGAAGTAAGAGCAGGTATGCACACTGGTGTAGTGTTTGAGAGAGATGGCAAAAACATAGATCAATTTCACACATTTTGAATTGGAGAAAACTTATGAAAAACCACAAACCTTTGGTTAGACAGATGTGTGTTTTTCTTCTCCTTTTCCCGAGAAGAGGATCTGGGGAAAGTATTCTTTCTCTTGCATGAAAAACCAGGGCAGGAAATGATGAGATGAATCCCGGACAGTAGAGACATGGGGTTAGCAGGAGGAACTCACTGGAAAGAGCAAGAATACCAGAAAGTTTAGTAAGGCTGACGGAAGAAGACAGAATAAAGAAGCCCTCTAGAAAACCACAACTGGGCAAAAAAGGCTGGAACTGTGGATAGGAAATGGGGACCAATGATAAAGGCTAACTTGTAAATGATGCACGCGGAAGGCAAACAGCCATGAAATAATCGAATTTAAGGAAAGGTGTGTTTGAGAGGTATAGATAGCTAGGCCTACATACTGGCCAACTTCTGGTTTTGACCCAAATGACTTTCAAAGCCAGCAGAATGCAGACATATAATGAAGCTGCCCCCTCAAAGAGTAATGACCAGTCACCACAGGGATTCTCAGTGTGCAAGACAACTGGATGGATCCAGGCGACAACACAAGCGCAGGATGCAAGGCCTCCTGGGAGATGAGGGTGGGCTTTAGATAGGAGACCAACGGCTGATGTACATCTCCCAGCGGTGTGTACCCCACAAATGTACATCTGTGTCATTCTGGCCTTGAGATTTGCTCCCATACTCCGAGAACCTTCCCAAAGAACTATAAATTTCCTGCCTTCTTTTTCACCACCTCCTTGGCCACTTAAACCATCCACATCCATGAGCTCAGCCTCCCGCAAACTAACAGCAGATATGGAACCCTTGGCTGTAGCAAAATCCATGAATCAGGCTTATATCATGAGTCTCTGGTTATCGCCAATTTCACCTAACCTGAGCACCTACCCCGTTTCAGACTTTCAGCCTACCCTGATCTTAAATGTGTGGTTGCCATTTAGTCTATGTTTTGACTTCCTAAATGTCTGGTCTCAAAACATCGAATATTATTTCTGGACGATCCAGGACTGGAGCCGCATGAGGACATTTGCTGTTTCAGAGTGGTCAGAGTAGTACCATGCAAATCCCCACCTGACCCCAAAGGAAATGTGACCTGGTCAAGTGCACTAACGAGAGGAAGTGCAGTCTCCAGAGGACCATAGGTGATAAAAGGGATGAGCCAAAAGTGAGTGGGGACCAGTTTGGGGACTTTAGTTTGTGTGAGCAGAGAAGTAAGAATCCATATAACCAAAGAGGGATGTGCTGTCTCTAGATGGTATTAATGCATGCTATTTTAAGACTTAGAGATGGTTTGCTTGTGAGGGTAAGGTGCCTCTTTGTACCACATCAGGAGGTGACTAGTTTGATCCTGGAAATGTAATCTATGGAAACCATTCAGTGTATTTGTAGGTTCAACAGAAAGGTATTGAAATAGCAGCTGAAAATAGAAGGATGTTTGTTCCCTTGGAAGCAATGAAAAGCAAAGAGTAAGAAGTTAATAATGCATCACCATTGAAAAAGCAAAGGGGTCCCGAGTAATGCAATATCCTGATCTACTTAATAAGCATATCCCATAAGCTGAGAGATACTCATGAGGTTGCCACAGTGTTATTATTTTATTCTGCTATGTGCTAGACTACTCTGAAGTATCTATAGTTAGTTAAATGGAAAAATAAGGCAGGATCCCTGCATTTGTGGAGCCCGCAATCTTTTAGGGAAGATAGATGAGCAAGCTTCTATCTGTAGTTTCGATTCTGTAATTTAAGTGCTTAATTCCAAGTGCCATGGAAACCAGACGAGGGAGTCTAATCTTCCTAAAAGAGTCAAGGAAAACTTCTCATGGGACAGTGACTCTAAAAAATAAGAAACATTCATCCAAACAGCTAGCCAGCCTCTTAGTACTCAACAGCCAGTTGAGTACCTTCAACTGTTCTAGATGAGGTGGATGCAAATTTGAAGAAGACAGACAAGGTCCTTCCTTGAGTGAAATTTACATTCTGGTGGAGGTTAGATGACATCACTAGGAGAAACACAGAATGGCGCCTTAAGACCCTCCAATATCCACTTTCGGGCCTCATTTCTTCACCCACAGGTATTCTCCTACTGAGACCAGGGTGCCTCGACCACTCAAACTGGAGCATTTCCATCCTATGGGCTTAGTTCTCATCATGAAACCAAAATGCCAGTGTATTGCTTATCATCACAATGGGATAATTCCAGAAGGGCATGTGCAGATAAAATCAAGTTTCCAAAAATGCAGAGCTGAGGGTCAATGCCAAGCAGAAATAAAAGTGAGAAACGAGATGCCCAGACATGAGAACTCCTCACCTTACATTACGAGTGGAAGTCTTTTCTGCCAGTGGGAAACTGAGTTCTCTTCTCCAGGAAAAAAGTATGTGGAAGAGTAGCAGGAGTTTCTCCATGAATCCTGGGAAGAACCCCCAATACCCAGCATCTAACAGAAGTGAGTCAAGGGAAGCGCCTCACTTCACATTCTCCCAGGCTCCTGAGCCTCAGACCCAGAGCCCGTTCCCTGGGACGACAGCCAGTTTCACACTGTGATTCCCGAGAGCTGCGGGCTCTCAGAGGAAGCAGGGACTTTTTGTGCTAGCCACTTCTTGAAAGAACACCCTGCTCCTTCTGTCCAAGAAAGAAATAGAGGAACCTGAGGCCAGTGCTTCTCCTTCTGCACCCCTTCTTCAGTTGGGACCCACTTCATGGTGTTTCAAGCTGACAAGTGAAAATGTCTCTAGAGAGAGCTAAAAAGTTTCGTCACCCCACCACGAGGGAAAGACCCAAGCCACTGGAACCAATGGTTTTAAGTCAGACTAGCCTTCAAAAATCTCATGGTACAGCTATAGAAATGACCACAGTTTCATACAGAGGCAAGAGAAAGGCAGTCAGAAGCTTCTCCAAGGCACAGTTGGTGCCGTTCTGAAAATTCAGATTTCCTGTTTGCCAACATGTCTGCTTTAAGTCTCTCAATCTGTTAATTACATCGCAAGTGTTATACACCAACTTTTTCTCATATTTATAGCCTTCGTTTCTTTTTAAACTTTTTCAAGTAATATGTTTGTTGTCAAAAATGTAAAATTAGCAACAAAAAAAATAAAAAATGTAAAATAACAGGCATAAATAAGAAAAATGAAAATCCCCCATAATTCCACTTGAAGATAATTGCCGTTGGTATACATCCTTCCAGGCTGTTTCCTGTGGTGAGGGTGAGCTTTTCAACATCCATTCCACTTCACACGATTGTAGAATATCCATGCAGATTTGTTGGGATTTACCCCATGTCTACCTCCATTATAGAGACTGATCTGGCTAAACTAAATTACAATAATCTTATGCTCTTGCCAACAGTGTTTGTTTTAGGAACCAGTACCCAATCCAGACCTAAGCCAATCAATACAAAGCATGCCTCTGGAAATGCCACACAATCAAGGTGGTCCAGTCAGAAGGAAGCATAGGGCTCCCGCTAGAGACCTGGGGAGAAACACTCCCTTCTCTGCGGTTGGACAACCGGAAGCTGTTGGAGGCCAGCTTGCCTCCGTGACACAAACCAACTTTCAGCCGAAGCAGGCGCTACAGAAGGCAAAAAAGAGATATAAAAAGAAACTGGGTTTTTAAGGAGCTTTCTGAGCTGCTAAATTCAGCTGACATTAAAATCTATCTTACTTCTGGAGTTTCTACTTATATGAACAAATAAATTTGCTTGTTGAAGTGAGTTTAAAGTGAATTTTCTATTGCTTATGAGTTGCATCCTAAATGACTCATGTAGATACTTTTATTAAAATGGGGCCATCTTGTACACATTGTTTATGCTTTCCTGCCTACAAATACATAATAACCATCTCTCCTTTTTTAAGATAAATATACTTTTACAAAATTGTTAATTTCGTCAGCGTAGTCCATTATATGGACAGACATTAAATTACTTCTCCAATTCCCTTTTGAGGGGCATTTTACATTGTTTCTGGATTTTTCTATATTTTGTAAACAATTCTGTGTTGAGTTTTCTAAACATTAGAGAACATACGTTTTCCTTAGGACGCATTTCTACTGTAGAATGTCTGAGTCAAAGTATGTACTTTTTCAAGGGTTTTGATTCATATTGCCAAAAGGCCCTCCCAAAGATTTATTTCAATTATATTCCAAGCAACAGACCACAAGAATGCTCAAAAAGTCTCTCTTCCTCCTCCCAGCCAGGAACTCGTATATAAAGTTTCAACACATATAAAGGAACTCATATATAAAGTTTCAACACAGATAAAGTTTCAACACAAGTAGTCCCTATCGATGTGTTAAATGGTGCATACCCTTTGTTGCTTAATTTGCACTTAAAAAATCATATAGCATGCTTATAATGTTTATTTTTCATATATCTATTTGCTTGTTGTATTTCTCTTTTTCTAAATTGCCACTGGCATCCTTTGCCCATTTTTAATTGAAGCACTGACTTCTTACAGATTTGCAACAGTTGTTAGTATGTAAGATTATTACGCACCTGCGTATTATACATGTTGCGAATCATTTTCACGGCACGCCGCCACGTGCCCTTTAATTTGCACAGTATTTTTCACCGTTCTGAAGTTTTAAATTTTGATTAAGTCGATCAATCTTTTCATTTTACTTTTTTCCTGCCCTTTCTGTGTCATTCTCTAACCAGAGAAGTCACAGCAGCAACAAACCAATGCTCGGGATGCCCAAGACTGAGCCGTAGGGAGGCAGCCTGGAGTTGTCTGGACCCTTCCACCCCTGACTACTTCTCCCCGGCCTCCCCTGCAGTGAGATGTGGTTTGTGATTAAACGGTAGCCAGTGGGATGAGAGCGGTTATGTGCAACTTCCTGGTTGTGCTCTTTAAAGGGAAATGCCTTCCCCTGGATTTTCACTCCCTCCTTGGGTGGGAGTGAAGAAATGGTGGCAATCTTGTAGATGAGCAAGATACCTGGGGATGACAGCACAAGCCAGAAGGACCCTGTGTCACTGACACTGTGACAAGTCCATACCTCCTAGACTGCTTATAACCGGACTCTTTCACGAGCAAGAAATAAACTTCTCTCCTGTGGGAGCCACTGTTATTTTGGGGCTTTATTATGGATTCAAACCTGTATCCTAACTTAAAGAGTAACATATGACTCCATTCTACACGCACACACACATCCCAGCACGCACACACACACCAGCATAAAAGTAGATAAAGGAGGGGCGCCTGGGTGGTGCAGTCGGTTAAGCGTCCGACTTCAGCCAGGTCACGATCTCGCGGTCCGTGAGTTCGAGCCCCACGTCAGGCTCTGGTCTGATGGCTCGGAGCCTGGAGCCTGTTTCCGATTCTGTGTCTCCCTCTCTCTCTGCCCCTCCCCCGTTCATGCTGTGTCTCTCTCTGTCCCCAAAATAAATAAACGTTGAAAAAAAAAAAAAAACATTTTAAAAAAAAAAGTAGATAAAGAAAATTATTAATGTTAATTAATTCAGGGAATGGGATTGCAGGAGTTTGGGAGGAAATAATGAACATTTCTTTTAATATTGACTTTAGTTTTTTAGTCCAGGTAGCTCTGACTCATGCAGTCATGTTATCCAACATGGTGAAACACTTTTTTTTTTTTTTACTAGCCCCTTCACTTAAAGTCACAGCCCTAGACTTTACGGGTGGAAGAAAAGTGTACCGGAGGCAACAGAACAAGCATCACAGCAGGTGGAAGAGTGTAATTTTAGCAACACTGGCTGTGTCGTCCACGGTGAGTGTGTACTTTATAACTACCATCGACCAGCATTCAATGACATCAGTATATTTCTTTTCAGATAAACATTTTTATCTTTTTTTAAAGGTTGCCAGAAAATCATTGCAGGACTCTCTACTGGATTGTGAGCTATAATATATAATGCGTATCTCAATATGTTTTTCCCATGAAAGGAAAAATATTTAGAATAATTTCAATACACCTAAGGCAAAAGTTCTTCTGTTTTTTAAAAAGCCCTTGCAAATTTAAATATTCATTCACCTGTGCCTCTAAATATCCAAATAAGTTATGTTTTTAACATATACTGATATATGTCCCTTTCACTCATAGAAAAAGATCCAGAAGGATGCACAACACATTGACAATAATGGTTATTTTCCAGAAAGGGTATTGGGTTCGCTTGGGGGAAAGGGAAGGCTGGAGGAAAACTTTGACTTTCTATATTAATCAGGTGTGTATAGTTTGTATCTTTACAATGAGACTAAATTCATATATTGAATTCATAAATTTAAAAAAAGCAACATGCAGGGGCCCCTGGGTGGCTCAGTCAGTTAAGCATCTGACTTTGGCTCAGGTCATCATGATCTCACGGCTCGGGAGTTCGAGCCCCACATCGGGCTCTGTGTTGACAGCTGGGAGCCTGGAGCCTGCTTTGGATAGGGTCTCTCTCTCTCTCTCTCTGCCCCTCCCCCACTCGCACTCTGTCTCTGTCTTTCAAAAATAAGTAAACATTAAAAAAAATTTTAAGGGGCGCCTGGGTGGCTCAGTCGGTTAAGCGGCCGACTTCAGCTCAGGTCATGATCTCGCGGTCCGTGGGTTCGAGCCCTGCGTCAGGCTCTGTGCTGACAGCTCAGAGCCTGGAGCCTGTTTCAGATTCTGTGTCTCCCTCTCTCTGACCCTCCCCCATTCATGCTCTGTCTCTCTCTGTCTCAAAAAAATAAATAAACATTAAAAAAAATTAAAAAAAAAATTTTAATGCATAAAAATAAAAATAAACAAAAAACAATGTGCACATTTTAAATAAACAGTAGGAACATAAACTAAAAATATTTTTAAGTGGAAAATCTATAGCCTGTGATTTTTCAGGAATGTGTTGCAGCTAAGACTGGACATGTTAGATAAGATGATTCCTGCTACACATAACAGAAAACCCCAACTGTTATGGACTTGGGCTGTCATGCAAATCTTTTTCTCCTATAACAAGGAAGGTCATGTAGGCTCCAAGGTTGATTATTTCCCTGGCTTCGCGCGATCATCAAGGTCTAGGGCCTCTCTGTCTTTTCGATTTGTCATCTTCTGCAGGCTGACTGTTTGCCCTCGTTCTGATTCCCCTCACAGATGACCGCAACAATTCCTGCTGTCATATCTAGACATTACAACATGCAGAGAAAGAAAAGGGCCTCTCTTCCGGAGTCTTCTTAGGACAGAAATATCTTTCCCAGAACTCTTCCTCCGGCCTATTGGCCAGAACTGAGTCACAAGCCCATTCCTGAACCAACCTTGGCAAGAAGAGGGGAACGGTCACTTTGGACTTAGACTAATTGTCAATCATGAGCAATAAACATATAGGAACTGAGCAAAACAATGAGACTTTCTAAACATTATCTCTTCAAAGAGATACGCATAAATGCGAAAACTCAATATTGTTACATTGTCAGTTCTCTCCAAATTGATCTTGACATTCAATGCAAAACCCTAGGAGGCTTTTTAAAAAAAAAAAAGAAATTAAAGGGGCGCCTGGGTGGCGCAGTCGGTTAAGCGTCCGACTTCAACCAGGTCACGATCTCGCGGTCCGTGAGTTCGAGCCCCGCGTCAGGCTCTGGGCTGATGGCTCAGAGCCTGGAGCCTGTTTCTGATTCTGTGTCTCCCTCTCTCTCTGCCCCTCCCCCGTTCATGCTCTGTCTCTCTCTGTCCCCAAAATAAATAAACGTTGAAAAAAAAATTAAAAAAAAAAGAAATTAACAAGCTGATTCTAAAATTTGTACATAAAAACAAAGGACCTAGAATACATAAAACAACTTGGAAAAAGAAGAACAAAGTTGGAGGAATAACACAACCGAATTTTAAGATTTACCGTAAGAGCTACAATAACTAAGACACTGTGATATTGGTATATGGAGAGACCTATACCAATGATAGTGTCTGGAAAAAGATGTCATGGTAAATCAACAGTCAATGGAGAATATTTTCAACAAATAGTGCTAAAACAATTATATTTTTTTCATTTATATTTATATATTTTTAAAGATGAACCTTGATGTGTACTTTGACTCATATACAAAATTCAACTTGAATGGATCATAGACCCGAATGTAAAACCAACAACTATACAGCTTTTAGGGAAAAAAAAACAAAATAGGAGAAAAATCTTTACAACCTCAGGTCAGGCAAATATTGATTCTATAGGACACAAAAAGCTCAAACCGTCAAATAAAAAGTGTATAATTTTTTCCATATTCAAAACTCCCACCTTTGGACTCATAACTTAATAATGAAAAGACAGATAACACAGTTTTTTAAAGAGCCCAGTATTGGAATAGACATGTCTCCAAAGAAGACATACAAACTGCCAAGAAGACATGAAAAGATGCTTATCATCACTAGGTATTACGGAAAGATAGATTAAAGCCACAATGAAATACCACTTCATACCCACTAGGAGAGCTAAGATCAAAAGGAAAGACAAAAACCAGTGCTGGAGATGATGTGGAGAAACTGGAACCCTCGTACACTGTCGGTGGGAATGTAAATGAAGCAGCTACTTTGGAAAACAATTGGCAATGTCTCAAAAGGCAAACATAGAATTACCATATGTCCCACTAATTTCATACCAGCTAGATACCCCCAAAATGAAAACGTACGTCCACACAAAAACATGTACACAAATGTTCAGAACAACGTTGTGCATAATAGCCAAAAAGTGCAAACAACCCAAGCGTCCATCAACTGATAAGTAGATAAACAAAGTGGGGTTTACCCATAGGGTGGAATATTATTCAATCATGAAAAAGGAGTGATACATGCTCCAACAGGCACGAATCTCAAATACATTATGTTAAGTAAAAGAAACAAGAAACAAACAAACAAACATATTATATAATTATATAATATTATATAATTCCATTTACATGAAGTGTCCAGAACAGGCAAATCTATAGAGACATAAATTAGCTGAGTGGCTACCAGGGTCTAGGGGGAGGAGAGAATGGCATGTAACTGCTAATGGTTATGGAGTTTCTTTGCAGGGAGAAGAAAATGATCTGGAATTGGACAGTGTTAGTGGTTGCACAACTTTGGAAAACAGTTTGGCAGTTTCTTCAAAAGTTTCTACGATTACCATGTGACCCAGCCGTTCTACTCCTACGTATTTACCCAAGAGAAATGACTACATACGTTCATACAAAAACCTGTGCACAAATGTTCATAGCATAATTATGCATAATAGCCAAAAAGTGGAAACAATCCAAATGCCCATTAACTGGTGAATAAACAAATCTTGGCATGTTGATACCGAGAATACTATTCAGCAATAGAAAGGAATGGTTAAGCTATACTCACACACACTGACACACACAATATGGCTGAACCCCAGAAGAAACCAAACCCAAAAAGATACCAAATGCATAATTCCATTTACACCATATTCTGGAAAAGCCAAAACTGTAGAGACAGAAATCAGATCAACGGTTGCCAAGAGTTAGGGATGGAGAGAGGGATGACTACAGAGAGGCAGAAGGAAGTTTTTTGTTTGGTTTTTTTTTTTAATTTTTTTTTCTTTAACATTTATTTATTTTTGAGACAGAGAGAGACAGAGCATGAACAGGGGGAGGGGCAGAGAGAGAGGGAGTCACAGAATCTGAAACAGGCTCCAGGCTCTGAGCAGTCAGCACAGAGCCCAACGCGGGGCTTGAACTCACATACCGCGAGATCGTGGCCTGAGCCGAAGTCGGACGCTTAACCGACTGAGCCACCCAGGCGCCCCGGGAAGTTTTTTGTTTTGATGGAATTGTTCTAAGTCTTGAATGATACAACGGCAAACATTTGTTAAAACTTAAAACTCAAAGAACTGTAGGATTCAAAGGGTGATTTTTTTTTTTGCTGTATGTAAATTATACCCCAATAAATCCAATTAAAAAAAGTAAACTACATTACCTTAATCCACCTCCTCTCTCCAAAACAAAAACAAAAACAAAAAACTATATTGAAACTTGAATAGACAAGTTTAAATTTAAATTTAAATTTATTTAAATTTCGGAGATTCTTGTAAAGAGGAAGAAAAGCCAAGTGCATTTACTTCCTCAAAAGCATGCATCCTCCATTTTCCAAAACACAGTTAAACACCTGTGAATACCCACATGTCACCAGCTTCGTAAAAACTTTTAGCAATCGACTACTTACTTTTCTGAGAAAGAAATCAGCTTGGCCAAGACTGTCTGTCCCTGTTCCTCCAACCTGGTCACACTTGTTTTCAGCTGGCAGCCGGCTGCTGGTTAGGAGGATGTTTCGTTTCGAGCGTTTTCACTTCCTCCAGAAGGAGGTTACTGTGGGCAACAGTGGATAAAATCGAGAGTGATAAAATTGGATCCAATCTGCTCACACGAGAGGTGTGGCGGGTAGAACCCATGCTCTGCCCACATCCCCTCGGATCTCTTTTCCGTTTCCCCTAGTTGTATGCTTTCCCTCCCAGAACCCAGCATCCGCTTCTCTCTGTTGGAGGACCACCCTCAGGCCGCCCAGATCCACCCCCCTGCTGCATTTGGTAAACCAGTAATCCTGGGAAGAATTCACCCTCATGGCAGCAGTCCCTAACTAGTGACTTTGACGGATAGTCTATCTAAGCTCCTTTGTACCCGATGAAGACAAGTCCAAGGTATATTTTACACCACTGCTTCTCATACTTTTACGCTGGTATGAAGTGGCTGGGAATTGAGTTCAAATGTAGCTTCTGAGAGGCGCCTGGGTGGCTCTGAGCCTGGGTGGCTCAGTTGGATTCTTGATTTCAGCTCGGGTCATGATCTCATGGTTTTGAGATGGAGCCCTGTGTCCAGCTCGTGCTGGGCGTGGAGCCTGCTTAAGATTCTCTGTCTCGGGGCACCTGGGTGGCTCAGTCGGTTAAGCATCTGACTTCAACTCAGATCATGATCTCATGGTTCATGAGTTCGAGCCCCGCATCAGGCTCTGTGCTGACAGCTCGGAGCCTGGAGCCTGCTTTGGATTCTGTGTCTCCCTCTCTCTCTGCCCCTCTCCTGCTCACACTCTGTCTCGCTCTCTCTCCCTCAAAAATAAATATTAAAAATGTTTTTAAAAAAAGATTCTCTCTCTCTCTCTCCCTCTACCACTCGTACGCACCCTCTCTCTCTCAAAACAAAACACAAAAACAAACAAACAAAACAAATGCAGGTTCTGATGCAGGAGGTCTTTGAGGCTCCAGTTCCAACAAGCTCCCGGGTGATGAACAGCTTCCACCCACAGATCACTTTAAGCAGCAAGGGTCTCCTGTCAGAGCTCCCTATAGAATCTAGCCAAAACCAATAGGCATCTACACTTTCTGG
This sequence comes from Herpailurus yagouaroundi, assembly GCF_014898765.1. NCBI lineage: Eukaryota > Metazoa > Chordata > Mammalia > Carnivora > Felidae > Herpailurus > Herpailurus yagouaroundi. The sequence goes on from NW_024412433.1 coordinate 9,304,603, forward strand.
TGTATGACAGCAAGAGGAAATACCCCAGGGACAAAATGTGGATAAGATGGGTAAGACGTGGATCCAGAGGCAGGTTATTGAAGGGCTCCTCTCTAGAATTTCCAGAAGCACACCAGGATGTAGGACTTCAGCTGACATGCCTGTAATAGACGTACGTGGGTTTGTGGGCTGAAAGGCGGAAGAAATTTCTGCCCACCTGACCACTCAGAGGCAGCGAGCCGTGTCCTGTCTTTGACATGGAGAAGGGGCCATGCGCAATGGAAATCGGAAGCCATGAGCACACACAGTGAGGTTGTGAAGGATACAGCTGCGCCTGACAGCCGGGGAGCCGAGGTGGGTTTTATTTATTTATTTATTTTTTTAATTTTTTTTTTCAACATTTATTTATTTTTGGGACAGAGAGAGACACAGCATGAACCATGAACGGGGGAGGGGCAGAGAGAGAGGGAGACACAGAATCGGAAACAGGCTCCAGGCTCTGAGCCATCAGCCCAGAGCCCGACGCGGGGCTCGAACCCACGGACCGCGAGATCGTGACCTGGCTGAAGTCGGACGCTTAACCGACTGCGCCACCCAGGCGCCCCCCGAGGTGGGTTTTAGACCATTTCAAGAATGTTTTAAAAAGGGAAGAAAATGATTGTTGGCATTAAGACTAGTGCACTTTTATCTCTGAACAAAGATTGCTCTGTTAGACCATGTCACAGAGCATATAAGGGCTGTTCATCAATCTAGTCCATATGACAGCTCAGGAAGCAATTACCTGATAAAGTATCAAGGTTATGAGGCTGGAAAATGTCCTCTCCTCTGGGCTCCCACAACACTCTTTAAAACTACTGCTGGAAAACTCACTTCTCCCTTTCTTTGTCACTCGATAAATATTCACTGGGTGCCAATATGTGCCCCGCAGTATTTTAGGCACTGGGGATCCAAGGATAACACAGAAAAGTGTTCACAGAATTTATGTGACAAGTGGGAAATATAAATAATGAACGTGGCAACAAATACATACGAAATGTACCAAATAACTACCACGGAGATAATTAAAAAGAGGTGGAGTGATAGCAAGGGACTTGGAAGCTACTTTAGAATGAATGGTGAGGGAGGATGTCTTATTCCTTTCAGGCTGATATAAAGAAATGCTCCCTCTATCCCCGCCCCTCCCCTGCTTATGCTCTGTCTCTGTCTCTGTCTCTGTCTCTCTCTCTCTCTCTCTCTCAAAAATAAATAAATATTTTAAAAAGGGGGGGCACCTGGGTGGCTCAGTTGGTTAAGTGCGCGACTTCAGCTCAGGTCATGATCTCGCAGCTGGTGAGTTTTAGCTGAAACTCAGAGCCTGGAGCCTGCCTCAGATTCTGGGTCTCCCTCTCTCTCTCTGCCCCTCGTGCTCATGCTCTGTCTCTCTCTGTCCCCCAAAAACAAATAAATGTAAAAGATTTTTTTTAATTACTTATTTTTATTTATTCATTCATGTCTTTGTTCATCACAAATAGGAACTGATTGTCTCATGGTTCTGGAGGCCAGACGTAGGCCGTCAGTAGCGTTGGGCCAAGACTCAGCTGTGTCTTCCAGCTTCTGATGGCGGCTGGCATTCCTCGGCTCATGGCTGTGTCACTGGTGACCTCTCTGCCTCTGTCTTCATATCGCCTTCTCGTCTCCGTGTGCCAAAGCTCCCTCTGCTGCTGTCTTCTTATAAGGACACCTGGCACTGCATTTAGGGCCCACCCTGATGATCGAGGATAACCTCTCCTCTCAGGTCTCTTCACCTAATCATAAATAAGGTTACCTTTCCAAATAAGGTAATGCTTACAGATTTCCAAGAATAGGACCTGATGTCTTTGGGATATCTTATTCAGCTTGCCCCATGGGCCCAGAGGACCATCGACAGCCTGTGCCCACGTCCAGGCAAGACGTCTATGTCCTGGACCAGAGTGGTGGTAGGGAAGAAAGGGCAGTAGACAGATTCAAGGTCATTGCTAATAGATTTAATGGTGGGGTTGGAGGGCAATGGGAGGTATAGGAGGAGGGCAAGTAATCAAAGAACCCCCTGGAGACTGTCTAGTACCCCCACTAATCTCCACTAATCGGGTTGTCAACCCCTTGAGAGCCCAAAGCCTTTCATTATATCATCACCCCTGGGACCCAGCCTAGGGCTCTTATAGTGCATCTACACAATTTTTTAACGGAACTGAAAAGACACATGGGGGTCAGAGCATCACTTAGCCTCTTTGCCAGAGTGTAGCGATGTGCAGAAATGCCAGAAAAGCTCTGTTTGGGGTTGTTCTTTGAATGCTCACTACCGAGTCTGAACTTCTCAACAGAACCTTGTTCTTAACTCAGGGGTCCCGCTTCCCCTCTGTCTGACCTGGGTGACTGCAGTAAGGAGTCCGGAGAAATCTCTGAAAAAGATATTTTACAAACAAAGCAAAAGCATTTTTTTAAGTTTATATGTTTATTTTGAGAGGGGGAGAGAGAGCGGGCATGCACGTGGAAGAGGGAGAGGGCGAGAGAGGGAGAGAGAGGGAGAGAGAGAATCCCAAGCAGGCTCCATGCTGTTAGCACAGAGCCCAATGCGGGGTTTGAACTCACGAACTGTGAGATCATGACCTGAGCGGAAATCAAGAGTCGTGTGCTTAACCCACTGAGCCACCCAGGCGCCCCATGCAAAAGCAATTTATGTTTGTTTATTTTCTCTTTTAAACGGTCTTCGGTCCTGTTATGTTTAAATTCATCTGGTTTTACTGATTGCTTTAAGACCAACAGCTGACAGGCTGTGAAAAGCACTGATAAGCATATGATTTCCTGATAACTTTATCTTTAGTATAAACATAACTAGGGGCCCTCATCCATTTTTATACCTTAAACAAAGAATCTAAGACCAAAAAAAAAAAAAAAAAAATCTTTGAAGCCAGTAAAAACAACGCTCAGCCACAGCCACATTCTGTGAAGTACAGATGTCAGATACATTCTACCAATGAAATCAACTTTCAAAAGACTGCCAATTATTAGACTTTATCTTATCAACTAGTATTGTTTGCTTTCCTTGGCTCTTCTTAAAATAACCCTGAAGAAAGAAATGAGTATCTATTTCCACTTATTTACTCATTGCAAAGACGGATACCAAAGAGATTTGCTGCATTCAAAACAAGTCTCCCTCCCTGGTTCTCTCTAGCTGGGACATCAGATCTTCCTTGCCAGCCGCACACAGCTCCGTCTTCCAGTGGCTCTGCAAAGCCTGGAGGGACACAGAGCCTCAGAGGGATGTTCCTGCCTTTCCCAGCCTCAGGCAAAATTTGGCATGCCTACCAAGTGCCAGTCCCCTAAAATAGCCCCACCCAACCACAGAAGAGCGTGAAGGGAATGAAATCACCCCTGCTGGAGATACACCCGCTGCAGATTTCATACACATCAACAATCCTGTTCCTTCTATCTGTTCCTACTCCTCCGTGATCCTTCCTGGTCCTGGCTCTTATCTCACCACTGCTACTCGCCCTGGCTCTTACTGGCTCTCAAGATCCGTTGTGGACACCAGCTTGACCCCAGGAGTACTCCTGAGACCCAATTCAGGGTTTCCCTCTCCAACACTGGGATCTGAGGCTTCAGGTTAGAGATATCCGGGTTTTCCTTTGGATCTCGGGGTGGCTTCCTCCCTGGAACAGGGGATGGGAACCGTAGGGAACAGGAATTAGGCGTGAATCATTCAGCAAACACTGAAGTCTACCACTTGCCTGATCATGTCTGATGCACTGGGGATTCAGTGGTGAACCAGCCATGATGTCTGCCCTGGAAGAGTTTACCGTTCAGTAGGGGAATGAGTGGAGACGGATGCATGACTCATTCTGAGAACAGGTGATAGGCACCCAATTCAGAATTGGGAGGGGAGGAAATACGGGACTTGGGGATGCGATTGCTAGATGCAGTAAATAGCAATACAGGATGCTCTGTTAAATTTGGATTTCAGTTAAAAAACAAAATAATTGTTTGGGGTAAGCATATCCCATGAAATATTGGGGGCATACTTCCATAAAAAAGTATTCATTGTTTATCTGAAATTCAAATGTAACTGGGCATCCTGTGTTTTTATTTCCGCCTCCAAAAGCTGATTTGACTCAGCCTACAAGACCGAATCCCCAGATTTTCAAGAGTAGACCTTGCAAGTGGGCAGAAAAGAGGTGAATACCTATGTCATGAGATTTGAAAGAAAGCTTTTTTTTTTTTTTTAAGTTTATTTATATTTATTTTCAGAGAGAGAGAGAGCAGGAAAAGGGCAGGGAGAAAGGGAGAGAGAATCCCAAGAGAATCCCACTTGGGGCTTGAACTCACCAACCGTGAGATCATGACCTGAGCTGAAATCAAGACTCAGACGCTTGGGGTGCCTGGGTGGCTCAGTCGGTTGAGCATCTGACTTTGGCTCAGGTCATGATCTCACAGTTCCGGAGTCCGAGCCCCACATTGGGCTCGCTGTCGTTAGCGTGGAGCCCTGCTTCGGATCCTCTGTCCCCTTCTCTGTGCTCCTCCTCTGGTTATGCTGTCTCTCCCTCTCTGTCAAAAATAAATAAATATTTTGAAAAAGAGTCAGATGCTTGACCCACTGAGCCCCTGGTGCCCCTGAAAGACAGTTGCTTCTAAAGCCCTCTTTTTTTTTTTTCTTTCCTCATTTCCGCCTATTTGTAAAGGTGTTTGTAATTCTACCAACAGAAAGTAGCTCTTTGGGGTTATCGGAGTTTTTAGTTTTCCGGTCAAGTAGTAGAAAGAAGAAAACCAAGAAAGTTAATGCAGCTGAACGTAAGAAGGAACCAGAAGAACTGGTGAGTATTAGGAAGTGAGCTGTTAAGGTGCTCAAGTACTGGTGAAACGAAAGGAAGGTATGCAGGGTTAGGTTGGATCAGATGTTGCTTGGTTTGTAAAGGAGTAAATAGTAAATACGTTTGGCTTTGTGGGCCATGTGGTCTCTGTCACAACTGCTCAACAATGCCAGTGTTGCCATTTTGTAGCACAAAATAATGTAGAAATACATGAGCATTGTATTCCAATAAAACTTAATTTTCCAAAAATGGTCATCAGGGTAGTTTGGGTCCAATTGTCTGACCCCTAGCTTAGATAATCTCCACCATCTTGTCCAAGCCTCAGAGTCTCTGATAAGTTAAAACTTTCAAAATGCCAACACCCCCAATGGTGGTCCCTTAACAATTTGAAATTGAGTCTGGAATGAGTTTTCAGTTGAGGCTCGTGAGAATGGACATGGGCGGGCCCCAGGATGGTCAGGAAGAGGTCAGTGTGCAGAGGAGGGGAAGGGGTGGAGGAAAAGTGGTCCTGTTGACCTTCAGAGTGTAGATGACCCCAAATCAGAGAGGGTCCCTACATGGCCAGCTTCTGTTGGAGCCCATCTTCCTACCGCCCCCACCCCCACCAGCAGATGGAGATCAGGAACAGGGGGGAGTGTTACCTGCTTCAACCATCCACGTGTTCAAATGAATGACATGAATACATGTTCATAGCAAGAGTGGAGGAAAGGCCATTTTATTATCTTAGTGGTGAGCAGGTTAAAAGCCAATGCCTGCCCGTCCACAGCAGAGGCCTCTGTTCAACGAGGAGATCCTGCTCTCAAAAAGGCATGGAGGAGTCAGACAAGCCCTCAAGGGGTTAATAACAAGGAAAACAATTAAGAGAACTATAGCATTTTTTTCCTTTGCCTTTTTAAAATGTATTCCATCAACTACCATCATTTTAGGTCATTCTAAAATCATCCAAGACTTGAGAGAGAATTTTGTTCCCAAATGCCCCAAATACTAGGAAGCTCTCCTTGAGTCATGTTGGCCCATTTTCCTGCTTCCAGTTCAAGCACCACCACCCTGTAAACTCTGCCACCCATCACCAAGGCTCTGTCACACTGCCACCACCCCCGAAAAAGATTCAGTCCTCATTCAGACCCTGAGAATTCGGTTCCAGTGCCCTCTCCCATGGGTTAACTCCTTGGGTGGCTTTATTCTTCCACTCACTCGGGCACTCTGGGACCTCCGGATCTCCAGATGGGAGAACCACATGGCACCTGCTCCTTCAGCTGCTCTATGGCTCTGCAGGACGAGGGCTCTGCTTGGTCCTCCAGAAAAGAGAGGGCACAGAGGAGATCTGTCGGGGCTTAGTTATTACAGCATTCCTTTTTGTCTTTCCTCTACTGTTTCTCTTCACTTACGGAAATGGGAGACTGAAGCAGGCAAGCATCTGGGCTTTTGTGGGGTGAAGCGGGTCAGTATGGGGGTCGTGGGTGTCTCCTACATGCTATCTAGCCCAGCATGCAGACTTCATCAGATCATTTACACATAACAGACACTCAGAAATTTTAGATTTGTAGCAAATGGTTTAACTCGATACCTTTAAATGTCTAAATGCATACATAATAAAGAATAATAGCTAAGCTGTGCAGCATTCTTAGGTATCAAAACATTTCATATCTGTAAAGCAAGTGTACCCACCAATCAGAATGGATGAGGAAGTGATTATTTTCCTATTTACCAACCATGAAAGAAATGTGTCAACATTTTTTTTTGTTTTTTTTTTAACGTTTGTTTATTATCAAGAGACAGAAAGAGAGCATGAGCATGGGAGGGGCAGAGAGAGGGAGACACAGAATCTGAAGCAGGCTCCAGGCTCTGAACTGTCAGCACAGAGCCCGACGCGGGGCTCAAACTCTCAAACCGCGAGATCATGGTCTGAGCCAAAGTCGGACTCTTAACAGACTGAGCCACCCAGGCGCCCCATCGTTTTTTTAAATTACAATATAGTTAATATGCAGTGTTATATTAGTTTCAGGTGTGCAAAATAGTGGTTCAACAATTTTCTGCATTACTCAGTGTTCATCAAGATAAATGTACTCTTGGGGCACCTGGGTGGCTCAGTCGGTTAAGCGTCCGACTTCAACTCAGGTCACGATCTCACGGTCTGTGAGTTCGAGCCCCGCATCGGGCTCTGGGCTGATGGCTCAGAGCCTGGAGCCTGCTTCCGATTCTGTGTCTCCCTCTCTCTCTGACCCTCCCCCGTTCATGCTCTGTCTCTCTCTGTCTCAAAAATAAATAAAAGTTAAAAAAAAAATTAAAAAAAAAAAAGATAAATGTACTCTTAATCCCCTTCACCTATTTCACCCCTGCCCCTGCCCACCTCCCCTCTGGTAACCATCTATTTGTTCTCTATAGTTAAGAATCTGTTTCCAGGGGGTGCCTGGATGGCTCAGTCGGTTAAGTGTCCAATGTCAGCTCAGGTCATGATTTCGCAGTTTGCGAGTTGGGGTCCCACCAGGTTCCACACTGACAGCAGAGAGCCCGACATGGGGCTCAAATTCATGAACCGTGAGATCATGAGCTGAGCCAAAGCCAGACACTTAACCAACTGAGTCACCCAGGCTCTTATAGGCAGCATATAGATGAGTCTTGTTTTTTTTATCCCCATGTCTTCTGATTGAAGTGTTTAGTCCATTCACATTCAAAGTAATTATTGATAAGTATGAACTTATTGCCATTTTGTTACTCGTTTTATGGTTATTTTTGTAGTTCTTCCTTGTTCTTCTCTTGCTCTCTTCTCTCAGTTTGCTGGCTTTCTCTAGTGATATACTTGGATTCTTTTCTCTTCTTTTCATATCTGTTACTGGTTTTTGATTTGTGGTTACCGTTAGGTTTGCATATAACATCTCCTGCATATAGCAGTCTGTATTAAGTTGATAGTCTCTTAAGTTTGAATCAATTCTTTATTCCTGTCCCGCTACCCCCATGTTTTAGGTATATGGTATCACACTTTGCCTCCTTTGTGAATGTATTTTGTGAATCCATTGATTGGTTTTTATAGATATACTTCATTTTACTGCTTTTTTGCTTCCTATTTTTCTTACTCCTGTTTATGGCCTCTCCTTTTCACTCAAAGAGTCTACTTTAACATTTCTTGCAGAGCTGTTCTAGTGGCCATGGATTCCTTTCACTTTTGTTTGTCTAGGAAACTCTTTATCTCTCCTTCTATTCTGAACGATAGCCTTGCTGGATAGAGTATTCTTGGCTGTGGATTTTTTTCTCTCAGCACTTTGAATCATACCACTCCCTTCTGGCTTGTACAGTTTCTGCCGAAAAATCAGCTGATAGCCTTGTGGGGTTTCCCTTTATGTAACCATTTCTTTTTCTTTCGAGGCTTTTAAAATTCTCTCTTTATCACTACTATTTTACCATTGTAGTTACTATGTATCTCAGTGCTGACCTCCTTGGGTTCCTTTTTTTTAGTGGCACACCGTGCCTCCTAAATCTGGATTTCTGTTTCTTTCCCTAGATTCAAGAAGTGCTCGACTACCATTTCTTTAAATACATTTTCTGCCACCTTTTCTAGCTCTTCTCCTTCTAGAATCCCCATAATGTGAATGTTATCATGCTTGATGGTGTCTCTGAGTTCTGTAAAATCTATTTTCAGTTTATATTTTTTTTTTCTCGTGCCTGTTCAGCTTGATTGCTTCCTATTACTCTGTTCTTCAGGCCACTGGTCCATTCTTCTGCTTCCTCTAGTCTATTCTTTATCCCATCTTATACATTGTTAATATAAGTTTTGAGTTCTTCATCTCTGATCGGTCCTTTTTAATGTTTCCTGTCTCTTTGTTAAGGGTCTCACTGAGGCCTTCCACTCTCTTCTCAAGTCCAGGGAGTATCTTTAGGACCATTACTTTAAATTCTCTATCAGGCATATTACATATCTGCTTTTTGTTTAACTCTCTTGCTGTGCTTTTTGTCCTGTCCTTTCATTTGGGACATATTCCTCCATCTTCCTTTTGTCTAACTCTCTGTGTCTATTTCTATATGTTTGGAAAGTCAGCTATATTTCCTGCTCTTGAAAGTAGTGACCTTAAAAAAAAGAAAAGAAAAGAAAGTAGTGACCTTATGAGGAAGAGGTCCTGTGGTACCCTCTGATCGTTTCTGTTCACCAGGACTTGCACTTCAGGAGTGTCTTCTATGTGTGTTTCATGCACCCTGCCGCTGTGGCTGAACTACTTTTGCCTTCAGCCCATTCATCTGCACTGGCTCTCATTGCTTGTTGTAGGCAAACTTTGGTCCCTGTGTTGTTAGTGGCCAGTCTGGGGCCACCTGGGACTTCAGTTGAGTCAGACCAGGTGTTTACCAGAGATATGGTATCACCGAACTGCAATGCACTTTCCTGGTGTTGTACCTTGAAAACCTTTCACTGACGTGCAGTCACACCAGATGTCTGCCCCCAGTCCACTGCTGCAGTCAGACTGGTGTGTGTGTGTGTGTGTGTGTGTGTGTGTGTGTGGTTATCTTCCCCTTTCCCCAGGGTAGGAGTCACTTTGGGGTGATGCTGGCCCCTGTTGGAGCTGCTTGCACACTGCCAGGCTTATGGCACTGCTTTGGATGAGCTCCAGCCAATGGCCTATTAGAAGGGGACAGGGACTCTGGAGCCAGACCACCTTGATCCAAATCCCAGATGTGTGAATGTAGCAAGTTCCTTAACCTGTCTGAGCCTCTGTCTACTCACCTATAAAGAAGAAAATAATAGCATTTTCCTTTTGGAGGTAGAGTAAAATAGTACATAAAGATCTGGGAACAGTGCCAGGCTCACTGCAGGCACTGTGATTATTCTTATTAAACAGCACACACCAATGGCAGGCCAGTTGAGTGGTACCACCTACGAACTACCACCGCTGTGTGACCTACTTAATTCAGAATCGAACCATCCCCTCCAATTCCAACTCCAAAACCCACTTCTTAAAACTCAATTAACTGAACAGGTGTAGATTTGGACTTCCTTCCTCTACTCCTTTGTTAGAAAGCTGATTAGAAGCGCCGTGTTCATGGGCAGAGACAAGTGTGACAAAGGAGATGTGTTTCACTGGTTATTATTGGGTTCAAAGCCAACTTCTTCATCGGGTACCACCAAAACATCATTATTTGCAAATCATTTTTCCTGAGATCATTCAGTTTCTCCAGGGAAGGATCTCCCAGGCTCCTCTTTGGGGAATATAAGCCAGACTGCTTGTGTCTGGAAGAGCCAGTCAGGTGAGAGGTGCTGAGGGTCTCAGCATTCACCAAGCAGACTTCACTCAATCCTCCGGCTCTCTGTCTGGATCCACGGCCCCACCTTCTGCCCTGCCTGATATCTGAGTCTGCACCCTGTCTAGTTCAGTATCTCCAGAAAAGAAACCCCCTATGGGTTTGGAGGATGGGTAATCGCTTGACTAATTGCTCTGATGCCCCTCGTCTGGAGTGTGGCTTGACTGGAAGGACTCCCTGGGTGATTCTAATGCTCAGCCAAAGTTAGGAACCACTGCCTTAAAGGATTTGCCTACCATCTTGCTGAACAATTATTTACTTACAATTTTCTTTAAATAAAATCAGATTTTAACTTCAGTTTTATTTTAAAAGGAGATGTCATTTCATTAGTGGAAACGGAAAGCAAGTCTACCCCTTGCCAAGGCAAGCCTTGACCTTATAAAAGAACAAAACAACCCTCTCCTCACTCCCTTCAGCCTGCTTAGTTTTCCTTTGTAACACTTGTCACCACCTGAAATATTGCATGTTTTATTCTGTCTTGGAATGCATCCTCCATGGGTGCATGGGCTCCATCGGCTTTGTCCGGTGTGGTAGTCTCACCTGTCACGTGGTAAATTCTCAATAACTACCATCAAATACATGAGCAAGTAAAGGAATCCACAAATAAATAGAGGAACATAAAACAATGTTATTAAATTCTAACCAGATAGGGCTACTTGCTGGATGCCTCTAAGCTTGAAGCCCGATTTCTCCTTTGATAAATTAGAGAGGTGCTAAAGACTTTTCCACTCCTAACAGACTTTCTCACTGACTATTCAAAAGACTAAAAAAGAATTAGACCTACGTGTGTTTATTGCTGATCTCACTCTCTGGGAGATAGTGCCTCAAATCGTGCTGACACGGTCCTAATACCCAAGAAGTATACCCTCCTACTTTTGCAAGCAACACAATATCTAGGAATGACACCTCTCTCACTCCTCTCAAGTGTATACAGATTGAGGGGAGCCAAACCATTTCCATCCTTCCCATTGGCAAACCTCTCTCCATTAAGGTTTAAAACCCCATTCACTCAGTCCACTCACCCCAACGTAGAAGTCACCAGGTGTTAGTTCAAGGTTTAGCCATCCATGCATGGCAGGGTTTTGAAAGGTAGCTCTCTTGCCCTTATCTGGCCACAATGGTCCATTCAGAGTTCTCCACACGAGGAATTGGGGACCAACATATGGCTTGGGTAGGTAGGCATTTTTATTTAACACCCTTCCTTCATATACCACCTGATTAGCTCATCCTATGGGGGAAGAGAGGACCATGGTAAAGCACTTAAAGATCTCTGGGGAATATTCTTCTCTACAAATGTCCCACTCCACTTGGACAAGCTGCCCTCCCAGTGCCTGGTAGCAGGGATCCTCTACTGAGGCAGATGAGTTGATCCACTCCATTTTGTTCCAGGCACCCCAGGTAGGTTCACCTTCCATAGTCTAAATGCACTGAACTGAACTAAAAGAGGCATGGAGAGAGAGAGAGAGGGCAGGAGGAACCAAGAGGAATGGAGAAATGTTAAGTCTGCAAAGAAAACTCATTGTAGCTTTTCTATATTTTCTGAGACTGCATAAGATCCAAAATCAAAGGCTGATAAACAGGAAAAGTAAAAGCAGCAAGATTAGACAGTTTCCTACAACATTGTTAATGAAGGCCACAATGGCACTGTTGGACGCTAAGTGGATTTTGGCACCGGAAAAAAATTCAGTTAGCAAATAACTAAAAGTTCAGTTAGCAAAGAACAGGGGACACTCCTCTCCTGCTAAGTGCCAGGCATTGTTCCAAGGACTTCCCATATTTTTAAAATTCTTCTTCACTCCCAGATACTTCAGGGAGCGTTTCCTAAAAACGAGGGCATTCTCTCACATAACCAAAGGACAACTTCCAAAATCAAAAATTTAACGACATCATAATACTATAACCTAATCTCCAGATGTAAGTCTGATTTAGCTCGACAATTGTGTAGAGCAATCCAGGATCCCACATTGTATTCAGTTGTCATGTCTCTCTCGGCTCCTTTCATCTGGACTGTTCCCGAATCTTTCTCTTTCCTGACACTCCCCTTCTTGAAGAGTACAGGGAAGTTATGCTTTGGAAAAGCCCTAATTCGGGCTTGTCTGATGTTCCCTCATGATGAGACTTAGCTTATGTATTTTCTGTCAAGAGTCTCATGGAAGGGGGGCGCCTGGGTGGCTCAGTCGGTTAAGCGTCCGACTTCGGCTCAGGTCATGATCTCACATTCTGGGAGTTCGAGCCCCGCGTCGGGCTCTGTGCTGACAGCTCAGAGCCTGGAGCCTGCTTCGGATTCTGTGTCTCCCGCCCTCTCTGCCTCTCCCCTGCTCATGCTGTCACTCTTTCTTTCAAAAATAAATAAACATTAAAAAATTAAAAAAAAAAAAAGAGTCTCACAGAAGGAATGCTCCCTCTTTCTCAGTGCCTCACATTGGGAGGCAGATGTCACTTGACTTTATATGCTCTAAATCATTTACACCTCACAACAACCCAAGAAAGAGACCACCTTCTTCTCCTTCTCCTCACTCTCCCCTTTCTTCTCCTCCTCCTCCTCCAACTCTTTCTTCTTCCTCCTTCCCCTTCCTGTTCTTTCCTTCTTCTTCTTCTTCTTCTTCTTCTTCTTCTTCTTCTTCCCTTTCTGTTCCTTCTCCTTCTCCTTCTTCTTTCCATTTTACAGAAGATGACACTGAGCTACATATAAATAAGTTAAGTAACCTCATTAAGAGGTTAAAAAAATAAAAGTGAATGTTGGGATTTGGATCCAGGCAATAAGGTTCCAGAGTTTATGGATTTTTTTTTTGATGTTTATTGATTTATTTTGAGAGAGAAAGAGAGAGACAGAATCCCAAGCAGGCTCCACAATCAGCACAGAACCCAATGTGGGGCTCGATCCCACAAACCGCGAGCTCATGACCTGAGCTGAGGTCAGGAGTCAGACACTTAACCAACTGAGCCACCCAGGCGCCCCTGTAGGGTTTATGCTCTTAACCACTGTTTTATGTTGCCTCTCAAAAGTGCCACTATAAGGCCATTTTCTCTCTGAAATGGAATGGATCTAGACGACACCATTTTCACTATGTTCAAATGAAGTCCCCTACTTACATGCGAAGTACGTGCTTTGCACGCATTATCCTACTTAACCCTCACAATAACCCTTTGATGCGGCCCTGTCATCACGTCTACTTTAGGGCCAATGACCAGGCCACATAAACACCGAAGGGAAGAACAGGGTCCAGCTCAGGTCTGGCTGACATCACAACCTAAATACCTAAGCACTGTGTGCTCTTGGCTTCTGGCACACATTTCTACTGCCTTGCATCCAGGAAGAGGATAGCTCTTTGCTTTTCATAATCACTCGTTACACAGTCCTAGGAGTTTCCTAATGCTGGCCTCTGGCCTTCACAATATATTGAAATCAACTGATCTTCTCTCACAGAGGAGCCTATGTAGGCCCAGCTGGGGGACTGGCCTGCTGAGCAAGGTTACAGAAACCATCTGGGGCTGGAAGATCCACTGGTGTCCCAGAGAGAGAGCACTGGAGGTCCAGTTTGCCATCAAGGTGACGAGGAGAACTGGAAACCTCAGACAGAAGGTCCAGTCAACATGAGCAAGAGTCAGGCAGAAAAGAGAGTGGAGAAAAGCCCAATGGCAGGACAGAACGAAGAGGTCCACAAACACTGCCACAACGGGTTGAAGAGGTGCAGCCTATCCCGACCTCTCGCTAATTGGTTTCCTAGGTTTGTCTGTCCAGCTGGAAGGTCCAGGGGTAGAAGCAAAAGAAACCCACCGAAAGTGATCATAAAAAACAGAGTCAAAGAGGCTGCCCGTGGCTCAGTCGGTTAAGCGTCTGACCTCGACACAAGTCATGATCTCACAGTTTGTGGGTTCGAGCCCCGCGCCGGGCTCTGTGCTGACAGCTCAGAGCCTGGAGCCTGCTTCAGATTCTGTGTCTCCCTCACCCCCTGCCCCTTTCCCGCTCGCACTCTATCTCTCAAAAATAAAGGGATGTTAAAAACAACAACAACAACAACAGAAAACAGAACTGTAGAACAAAGAACCATCTTCCTCCTACGTAAAGTAAAAGAACCTGCTACTGATTCTCCCTTAAAAGACACATTGTCCTCCAGCAGTTTGTACCACTTCCTGGAGAACACACTTGTCCCACAAGTAGGGAATGTCAAGTGCTCCCATCCAAACTCTTTTCCTCTTAGGATCACAGCATCCATCTCGTGGCTTCACCCGGTTTCATCGAAAACATTTGCTCCTGCAAATAAAGACTGAGGTCATGACTGACAAGAGAAAATGCTAGGTCTTTCTCATCTGGGTTCCTGGAGTCCCAGATTCAGTCCTATTCATTAGTGACCTTCTCAAAGGAATATGATGTGGAGTTGACTTTTGAGCACAGAGCATGAATGTTTAATGACAATGATCCGTTTTTAAACACTGAGAATATTTTAAAAATAGTAGAAGTTACAAGTATACTCGGCTTTAAGGGAAATAATAAAGTTTAAATCTGAACCTATAAAACAATGAAGTCGGTACGTAAACACATCAGCATATGAGTGTTCTTCTAACCTCAGAAGGATTCATTGGGCATTTCCATTACTGAACGCCCTGAGAGCATTTAAAATAAGATTTGATCTACAAGCAACTATTCAGGACAATGGATATTGAATAAAAGAAGAAAAACTATAGCTGCAAGAAAAATGTTTAATGATGTGCTTACTAACATCACTGATTTCACAGAAGTCTTTAAAACTCGGGTAATGATAACCAACAAAACTATCATACAATGCCCACGAACTGAGCATTACTTCTTTTAAGACACATGCGTGAGGGGCGCCTGGGTGGCGCAGTCGGTTAAGTGTCCGACTTCAGCCAGGTCACGATCTCGCGGTCCGTGAGTTCGAGCCCCGCGTTAGGCTCTGGGCTGATGGCTCAGAGCCTGGAGCCTGTTTCCGATTCTGTGTCTCCCTCTCTCTCTGCCCCTCCCCCGTTCATGCTCTGTCTCTCTCTGTCCCAAAAATAAATAAACGTTTGAAAAAAAAAAAAAAAGACACATGCGTGAAAAAGTGTTTAATTTCCAAGTGAGCGGCAGCACTGGCATGTTTAGAGCTTCTACTCTTACGAAATCCCATGCTACTTCATAAGGATATTGATTATTTTTATCAGAAAGGAAAATGCAAGAAAATTGGAAGACTAATGTAAAGACAGAAACATGTTGCTGATTTTGCTACATTTCACTCTGATCTGTTCTTGAACTTGAATTCATGGTAAAGCTAAGCTTGAAACCACCTGGGGCACAGGCCGTGGTGGTGCTTTGGGATCAAGTGTCCGAGGAGGTCCTACATCAGGAAGAAAATTCTGCCCTGAGTGCTTGGGATTGCTCTCACGCCCTTGCTTATAACACCCTCTTGGAAAAGCAAATGGCCTTCTGGCTCGTGAACCAGACCTTCTTCAGGCAAACACCGGGCTCTGCCTGTCATATCAGACAGGTATGTGCGGACAGTGAGAGAAAAAGGGGGGTGTGGCAGGAACCACAGAGCAAGACACAGGCTGACGAGCTTTAAAATAATTAGGCTTTTAGGGGCGCCTGGGTCGCTCAGTCGGTTAAGCGTCCAACTCTTGGTTTCAGCTCAGGACATGGTCTCATGGTTTTGTGAGTTCAAGCCCCGCGTTGGGCTCTGTGCCGACAGAATGAAGCTTGCTTGGGATTCTCTGTCTCTCTCCCTCTCTCTGCCCCTCCCCCATTCATGCTCTGTCTCTCTTGGGATAAAGCTAAAAAAAATTTTGTTTTAATTTAAATAAGTAGGCTTTTCTACTGATATGCATCAGACAAGTATATTACTAGGACGTCACAACCATGATTCCATGGATATTGTTGCTGAAGATGAGGTTAAAGAAGGTACTTAAAGAACAGAGTTATTTAATTAATTGTATCTTGGACTTTAGGTACATAGCCCGCCAAATCGTAGAAGTTTATACGGAGGCTTTAACTGGGTTCAGTCACGTATACTGTGCAGGTGTTCTCAACACCACCTACTGTCGGAAGGCTGTGTGTCCTCAGAGCAGCCTCTGGGAGTGGGAAAAGCAAGCAGAACCCACATTTCAAGGACAGGGGAGGGGATGAGGGGTCTCCGAGTGCCCAGGTCCAGCTCACGGATCGACGGGTCGTCTCATCTCCTCGATGACCTCCCCAACTCTCCACCCCTTGTCGTGAGCAGCTCTTACAATTCATACGCGCCCCTCTTCTGCAGTGGCACTGAGTGGTCAGCCAGGTGGCTGACCTTGGCTCATTTGTCGTCCGCCTGGCTGCAGGAGGCACATCCCACAGCAATGATACAGGCGTGTGTGAGGGAAAACCCAGATCAAGGCAAGGATTCCCAAAATCGGTGACAACTTTTTCGACTAAGAGCCCCAGGGTCCGAACCACTGATTTATCAAGTCTCCTAAGCTTGGCGCTCACTTGAGTCCCCGTGTGATTTAATAAAGACGATACGGTAGCCGACTCATCAGGTACGAACACACAACTTTCTGTCTGGATAATGACACCAGTGCCTCCTTGTAGTAATGGCTAAGGCCATTCTATTTTGGAGGACAGCTTTCTCATCAGGGACATTTCAGTGTTCAGTAAGGACAGGCTTTGTTGAGTCTTGCCAGGTAAACTTAATAAGGACTTTGATATAAGCTGTGACATTTTCCAAGCCAGTGGAGGGAACAGAGACACTGTCAAACGATCATACCAGTGAAAGACAGAATATGCCCATCTGCCCTTGAGGAGAGGGAGGTTGGCCGATTTGGAAAGGTGACCTGGCTGCACATACTAGATGTGTTGGCCAGAGGAGACAGCGCACGAGATGATGCACTGGGGACAGGACGCCCCCTTCCTCCCCTCTCTTGATGGCGGGTGTTCCGTTTTGCGCACGGTGCATTTTCACAGGTCCGTCCGGCTTGCTTCAGGACAATGGGATCCCAATGGAGATCCAGTACTCCACCCCACCACCACCCAGGGGTGCATACTCATTCACCATCACTCACCGTCCCAGTAGCACATCCCAATGCAAATTTCAGTAGATGACTCCTTTCCAGGTGCGCTGGGCTTGGTGTTCTCAGCGTCAGAGCGGCTCGATCTCGGGGAGAGTCAGGCAATGGCTGTCTGACTTCCCCGCCTCCACCGTGTCGGATGCCTTTCTTGTGTTAGATGCCTCGGCAGAGGTCCCTAGCCTGGCATGTGGGACAATAGGCCCTATTGATTGGCCATGTGAATGTATTTCAGCCTGGGACAATACTTTAGTCCACTCGGCTAAGGTGGTTTTACCTGATAACAGTTTCATCTGCTACTCTAATATTCTATTTGTTCTTTCTACCTCCTCCGCTGTTTGTGGGTTAGGGAGGCAGTTAGAATCTCCATTCAGTGTCACGTTTTATTGCCCAGTCTGCCCACCATGACCCTTAACAGGTGCTCCCTGACCGTCCTCTATTCAACGAGGGTACTTGTACAGAGTACTCAGTTCCTCTGGTCCCCTGACAGTGGCAGCTTGGTTTGCATGGCAACAGGGAAAGTTGGAGGCAGGCCAGATGTAGTTGTGCCTACAAACCAAGGCATATTTAGAACCCTCACTCAGAGGGAAGGGACCACCATAATCAATTCGCCAATCCCTCCCTGGCTGGGAACTCCGGCGAGTGGCCCCAGATTCTTTTGGTATTTGCCCTGGGCATTATTCAGAACATATGGAACATGCTGTTCCTGCATTAACCAAGTCACTATCCTTTAAAAGCAATCCAGCATCCTTGGCAAAACGCCATTTGACTTGGGCACTGTGGTGGCCATTCTTTTCTCTGCACCCAATCTGCTGCATCGACTAGGGCTCCGACTCTTGCCAGGTCATCAGCTTCCTAATTGCCCTGAGTGTCAGTGCCTCATGAGCTGGGACATGAAGAACAGCGAGGGCTGCCTTAGGCTCTTACAGATGTACCAAACGTCTTTCCAGGACTCATGAGTAATCACCAGGCTGACATGCTCTGAGCTCAGCCTACTGGCTGCTGTGAGAGAGGCTTCACCCGGAGGAACACCGCATCCACTGCTCTGCGGGAGGACATTGGGCTTCTGCCTCCTTCCAGAGCTGGAACCAAAATCCTAGGGCCCCCCACCACTTTGTTGTCTCTGCCACAGTGTCTGACCATCCCTCCTGGGGCCACTAACACATCTAACTCTAACTTGAGGGATGCCCAGAGCGTCAATGTGTTTCATCAGGCTTTTTTGCTGTTTCTGTTTGTTTTTGCCTTCTCAAAGGTGGCTTATAGGTCTGATCCCCAGTCCCATATATGTCCTTTCTTTGCCAGGTGGCAGAAGGGACGGAGGCACTGTGCCAGGTGGGGAATGAGAGTTCCCTGACACCCCAAATTCCTACAAAAGCATGTACCTCTTTCACATTCTCGGGGGCTGGATAAGCTTGCGCCTTATCAATCACAGCTTTGGGGACAAGGGGGTCTTCCCCGACCAGATGACTCTCAACACCTTACGGTGGTACCCAGGCCTGGATTTGTCTGTGGGTTCCCTGCTCATTCTCTGCCTCACAGGCGCTCCAGTAAAGCCTCTGTCCTGCAACACAGGCAAGTCTTTATATGTTAACATTGTGTCAGCAATGTAATGAGCCCATTTCACTGACGTGGGGAAAGAGAACAGGGACAGGTGTCCAGCTACCATCCCATGACGTATCTGGGGGCCAGGCAGGTAGCCTTCAGGAAGCACTTGAAAGGCTCACTGTTGTCGCTCCCATGTGAAGGCACATTATCTTAGTTATTAGAAACTGCCAAAGCCTTTTCCATGAATTTCCTTGAAGACGAAGCACGTTTGCAAGAACGCTTTTTGCCAAAGCATCAGAGTAAAACAATCGTCTGCAATGCAAAAGGCTTCAAAATGGCCATGGTGAAAGGTCTGATGAGAGTCGGTTCAGTCGGCTAAGCGTCTGACTTCAGCTCAGGTCATGATCGGTGGGTTCGACCCCACGTCGGGCTCTGTGCTGACAGCTCGGAGCCTGGAGCCTGCTTTGGTTTCTGTGTCTCTCTCTCTCTGTCTGCCCTTCCCCCACTCACGCTCTGTTTCTCTCCCTCTCTCAGAAATAAACAAACATTAAAAAAATTTTTTTTTAATTTTCCTTTGTTTTAGGGGTCAGAAGGCCCAGGGGTTTTCCTCTGTTTTCCTGTCACTCACCATGACATCCTCTTCCTCATTCCCATCACTTTCTCAGAGATTCCAACCCTCAGTGTCCTCACCTGGCTCTGTCATAAGCGCCCGGACCTGAACCCGTGACACCTTGCGCCCTCCTAGCTTTGAAGAAAGGCACACCGGGGTGCCTAATTTAGGATCCTGCTTTCCCACCCCGAAACCAACAGAGTTGTGGGCACTTGCACATCCTTCTCTAACCGGAGCCCTTCTTCTAACTTCCTGACTCGAGCTTCAGCCGCTAGCCAGGGGCCGGTTGAACTGCCCGCGGTAGAGGCCAGCCCACCGCACAGCCACACATTTCTCTTCCTCGTCCCAGTGTGCTCTGCGAAGCGCCTCCGACAAGCGCATTAGACCAGCTGGGGTTTTCGGGGCGCCCCTGTACTCATTTGGCAGTCCACAAGCACCTGACACACAGGCCACTCCTCCCCACACAGAGGTCCCTGGCCAACTCCAGATTCCCCGCTAAGAGCCTTTTCCCAAGGCCCGTTGCTCTGGTCTCCTTGGCTGGCTCTCCAATTGGTTCATAGCCCTTCCGGGAGTTTCCCTGGTAAAACCTGAAACCAGCCCCGCCCGCCCCCCCCCCCTGCCCTCAGAGAGCAGGGAGAGACCAAAGAAAGAGGCAGGCCACTCCAGGTTGTAGATGGCGGCTTTAAGGAGCAAGGGAACTTACATATGAGGCTTGTCCTGGGCACCAGAGAGGCAAGTGGATCCCTGTACCACCCACCACATCTTAAAAGTTTAGATAGAGACCTTAACTAGGTTGGGTCACATTTCCCAGGCAGGTGTTCTCAACACCACATCGCCATCTCAAGGTTTTGTCCTTGGAGCACCTCTGGGAATGGGAAAGGCAAGTGGACCCCACATTCCAAGGACAGGTGCAGGGGTGAGGAGCCTCTGAGCGTCCAGGTCCCAGTCACAGGTCAAGTCATGGTCACGTCTTTTCCATGACCTTCCCCAACACTGGTTTATATACGGCCCACTCTAGTCAGTTTGGGGGAGGGGGATTTTTTTTTTTTTTTTTTACTGGTTTTGGGTTTTGTTTTTACGATTCAACAGTCTTTAGTTTTATACACAGTCTTGCACAACCATCACCAAATCACTTTTAGAATGGTTTCATCCCTCCCTGCCCCCACAAGGAGCACTGTCCCCATCAGCAGACGCTCTCTATTTCCTCCTCCCCAACATCTCCAGCCCGAGGCAACCACTAACCCACTTTCTCTCTCTCCTATAAATGGAACCAGACAACATGTAATCTTTTGTGACTCGCCTCTTCCGCTTAACATTTTCAAGACGTGTCCGTGTGGTGACAGGTGTTAGTACTTCTCTTTATTACTGGACGACGTGTCATTTGACAGATTTAACCCATTTCATGTAGCCATTCATCAGCTGATAGTCATTTGGGTTGTTTCCACCTCTGTTATGAATAATGCTGCTGTGAACATCCAAGCCCAAGTTTGCGTGTGGACATATGGTCTCCTTACTCTGGGGTTTATACGGAGGCGTGGACCGCGGAGCCATTTGGTGATTCCTTGCTTAAACGTTGGAGGGACGGCCACATCTTCCACGGCAGCTACGCTATGTTACATTCCCACCACAGATGCGAGGGTTCTGACGTCTCCACGCCCTCACCAGCACTTGTTGGTCAGGCTGACACAAAATGAACCATCAGAGTCTCCTCGCGGTAAACCTGGAGGGGTGTGGGTAGGGCTGCCTTCCACCCCGAGGGATGGACGGAACAACGTCCCAGGGGCCAACGATGTAGTTTCCGCATCGTCTTCACATCTGGGCTGCCTTCACAGCGGTTTTGCTCAAATGAGGCAGTCGAGGCAACACGTTTAGGGCGTTCCTCAAAAACCTTCAATATTTTGTGCTAGCGACTTCCCCAAAAGCTGATTTTTTTTCCCAATCTATGAGTAATTCACACCATTAAGCCACCAAAATTAAGGCACAGAATGTCCAAGGGCTTATTTCCACCCCAACTCCAATGTGGAGTTATGAAATCAGTTGAATGTATGATTAAAACCAAGAGAGGGGAGCCTGGGTGGCTCAGTCGGTTAAGCGTCCGACTCTTGGTTTTGGCTCCGGTCCTGACCTCTGGCTTTGTGAGTTCGAGCCCCGCCTTGGGCCTGCTCCTTGGGATTCTCTCTCTCCCCCTCTCTCTCTTCCCCTCACCACAGAGGAAAAGGTAACTATGTGAAGGGATGGATGCGTTCATTAACTTGATTAAGGCAACCATTTCACAATGTACATGGTGTATAAGTCATCACATTGTACACTTACAACACACACACTTTTATTCGTCAATTATACGTCAGTAAGGCTGGAAACAGAAAGAAAAGCAAAACCTTCTTTGGGCATTCCAGATGTGACCAACACATGGTCCAGAGTAGAAGCTCCTCGGAAAACAGATGACAGGTTGCCTGGGATGTGGGGACAGGGTGAGGCCTGGATTACCAAGGGCACAAGGAAAATCCTGGAGTTATTAGAGTGAGATGATATGGTTCCCCAGACTTAGGCTAAAACTCATCAAATTGCACATTTAAATACCTAGAGCTCATACTGCATCACTTAGACCTCAATAAACATATACGGTCTCAGAGGGGGAAAAAGCAGACTTAAAAATCTCACAGGTCTCTTGTCAAACAAGACGGGTCACCTGCCCTTGAGGTACTTCCCCAATCTTGACACGCTGGCAACAGTCTGCTTGAAGTGAGTGCTATCTGAGGACAGCCCAAAGTACCACACAAACCATCCAGTTGGCTCATGTTCTGATCAGCAATTTAAAACATTTGGAACGCATAAGCCTAGTGCCTCATCAAAACGTCCTCAGTTAGCCATAATTTCTCACAGTGTTCTCAATTATTTTCTAGTCAAGATTCGATATAAGAAATGGCGGTGCGAAATACATGTGAATACTCTTTTTTGCAACCATAAGAAAATGAAACAAGAGACAAAGGAAAGAAGAAGGAAATCTGTGGTAGACAGAATAATGGTGCCGCAAAGACGTCTCCGCGTCCTAAACCCTAGAACCAGTGAATACGGCACCTGACGTAGCAGAAGAGGAATTAAGATTGCAAGTGGCATTAAGATTGCTAATCAGCTGACCTTAAAACAGGGAGACGATTTGGATTATCCAGTAATCCAATTACCACCAGGGAAACCCAATGTAATCCCAAGAGCCCTTAAAAGCCGAGGAGGGGGGACAGAGGGTGATGTGACAGCATGATGCATTGCTGTTGCCTTTGAAGACAGAACGTGGCCGTGGCCGCGAGCCAAGGAATGTGGCACCCTCTGAACCTCCCGGCTCTTCCCTAGGGCTGCCAGAAGGAACAGAACTGGGTCGACACCTTGATTTTGCCCCGGTAAGACCCACTCAGACTTCTGACCTCCAGAACTGGCAGATCACAGACTTGCGTTTTCAGCCACTAAAGTTGTGGTAATTTATTACAACAACAATAGAAAACGCCTACAAAGTTCTCCGGGGGAGGGTAAAATACCACTGGCTTCATTGATTCACATTCTCTTAACAAATACTGCAAACTTCCCACGGGCAAAGAATTGTGTTGGCAACAGGCAGTACACACACGTGAAATGAAATGTGTGCCCGGTGCCCTTGAACGTGTAGCAGACAAAAAGGGCAGATCCTGGAGAGAGAGCGGTGAGGGCGGGACCCGCAATGGGACAAAGAATTAGGGATTTTCAGTCCTCTTTGGCCAAGAACCCTGCAAGACCTGCTCGACTCTTCCATCCACAAACTGCCATCTTTTGCGGCCCAGACTTGGGCGAGGGCTTTGTTCCTCGCTTCTCCGCTCTCTCGGTGAAAGGGAAGGTACTTCTCTCACGGGCGTGTTGGGTCAGGCTTCCAACCCTTTCCTCCGGTTATAAATGTGCAGAGCATTCGCGAGCCTCAGCCAAAGCTATAAACTTCAACCGGCCACAAGAGTGTGCACGTGAGGTGACTGCAATTTCTTCCTGCCAAACCAGAATTAGCCGGTATAGGAATGAACGAGCGTGGAGATTTGAAATTGCACCGATTGGAAGAAAGCCCGGGTTAGGTTCGGGCACCTCCAGACGTACCCTTTTTAAAGCCACACGGACTGAGGCCTGGAGCTCGGAGCTCCACGACACGCGCACCTGGCCTGGCAGCGAGCGGCGGAGGAGCCCGGGCGCCGGGCGCCGGGCGCCGAGCGCACGGAGCCGGCCGGAGAGCCGAGCCGCAGCCCCCCGGCATCTCCATCCAGGATGCTGGGCGACATTGCAACAAATCTCTACGCCCAGCCGCTCAGGGGGCTCCGAGGAAAACTGCAAGTTCGGGGATCCGGGCCGGGAGCCGAGTGAGGCCGCAGCCCCGCGGGCTGCGGGCGGTGAGTGTCCCGAGGCCGCGCCGCACCGGGGGCACCCTGGACTGCGGGGGACCGCTGCACCCCGGGGACCTCGGCGAGGCGC
>NW_024412433.1:9328756-9345298 GCF_014898765.1 Herpailurus yagouaroundi
GCGCGCGCCCCGCTCCCCCCGGCGGCCAGGGCCCCGAGAGCGTCCGGCAGGGCGCACGGGGCCCCCTGCACTCCGGCCCGGCCCCGCTCCCGCCTCCTCGAGGCCACCGTGGGACTCGAACCGGGCAGTGGCGGAGCGGAGAGGGGGACCGGGGGCTGCGGCCGGGGGACGTTCGGGGTTGCCTCCCCGCGCGGGCGGCCGGGACTGCGCTCGGCCCGCTTCCCCGCGGAGCTGGCGGGTTCCGAGCCCGCCGCTGGACGCGGCTGCGCGGGATGGGGGTCTCGGGGCGCGGGGGGCGCGGGGCGAACGAGGAGCCCCCGAGCGGGGCGCTCAGGTGCTAGTCCCCCTCCGTGGGGAGGAAAGGGGGCTGGGGGAGACGGGGCGAGGGGCCCGGCGGGTCATCACCGGGCCAAACGCCACCGAGGCCATTGGCGATGTTGAAGGAACTGAACCCTGCTTACCAATTAACCCTTTTTCTTTCCGCGGAAAAGTTGATTCGGGTTAATTAGCAAGGGTGAGCGAGGATTATTGTCAAGGATTAGAGAGATTCCTTTTCGCCTTGTCTGACGTGTGTGTGTGTGTGTGTGTGTGTGTGTGTGTGTGTGTGTGTGGCAGAGAGAGACAGAGACAGATGGTGGGGTGGATAAAACAGGTTTTGGAAACCCGCAGTCCTGGCTCCACTACCTGCTAGTTTTGATCTCTAAGCTTCATCCTCTCCCCCGCCCCCGCCATCGACAAATAGGCTCAGTTTCCTCATCTGTGAAATGGGGACATTGATGCCAACCGGACAGGATCGGTGTGGAGAAGCCACCCAGCACAGCCCCTGGCCCATAAAAGGCATTTGTATGTTTAGTTCGCCCCAGGACAGCGCGAACCCACGCTGAAAGTTTCCATTTCTTCTGCGCCGCCCTCTCTGCACTCGCCCAGCTCCCCAACCGTCTCAGCCCCAAACCTCTTCAGCCTGTTGGGCTCAAGTGCGCCCCCGAAAGGCCTAAGAATTACTGTGCACACCAGGTCTAGAGGGCGAAGAATCCCTAGAGCCCAATTGGCGGGGCACGCACCATCATGCTCTGTCCACCTTTCCGGAAGGTTGTAATTTCCGTTTTAACGGGGCGCTGTCCCCTTTGCTTGTCGCTTATACAGAACTCACTGCATGCTAACATCATCAAAGAAGCCAAATTAAAAGCGAAAGACTTGCTTGTAAAACTTACTCCCGTAACAGAGTTGTAGAAAATTGAATTGTTTTAATCTCTGATACAGTCCAGCTGGCTGCAAATTGTTTTCACCTCCACCTGTGAATACGCATATATGTAGCTGGCCTCCATTTTCATAGCCTTCCCTACGTTTATGATTAATTCTTCACCATTTGTGAACTCACACTGGGGGCAAATGGAATGTTGACTATTGGTCCCATAATCTTCCCACTGCCTTCCTTCTCCTTCTTGGGTTCAAGGCCCTCATGTTGTATGCTGACCTTCCAACAGGCCAGCCTAGAATGGGTTCCATCTTTCATGTTGATCCTTAGAGGAAGCCCCACACTCTATGCCTCCGTTTACCCCAGTGTGCCCCATGCATGTTGTTTTATGCATGTGTCAGGATGTGGACAAGGTGGGAGAGCTTGAAGGCCATGTGGTGTAGAAAAACGGGGAGCCTGGGAGACAGGGTGGTCCAGAACCTTCCCCAGTTCATTCTCTCTCTCTCTCTCTCTCTCTCTGTCTCTCTCTCTCTCTCTCACTGGCTGTAGACTAGGATTATAATACTCAAATGGTTATTTTGTATCTTATAATGATATAAACGCTTAAAGCAAACTTGGGGGTGGAGGGAAATAGAAATATGTTTTTCTGTTGTCTTTTGTTTTAGTTAACGTGGTCCGACAGTAGGTTAACTGTGATTAGTCAAAACAGGAATTACTAACCGAGAGATTAGGATATGAAACTCAGATGACTCTGTTGCCTGGTAATACCTTTAGGGCCCTCCTGAGGACTGAATAGGACTTCGTTTTAGCCCCTCACCCCCCACCAGTGCTCTCCGTTTGACACTAACACCACATGCACCCTTACGCCTCTTGAATAAAACTTGGCAATTAAATGCTACTCAGTGTCATTTATTTATGAACAAATAAACTGGAAATGTTGAGAGCAGCTCAATGGCAAATGCATCTCTTAACCCATAAAATTAATAATTCAGTAAGACTCTAAAGTTCTTACCGTTGCTTAGGAAAATGCTTACTGTTTCAAGTCATGGGGTGAAAAACTACAACTCTTGTTGTATCATTATTTCAAGCTTTTTCGTAGATGTAAACGGACTTTCGGGAAATGCCAGGTTGTTTTGTCTTCCTGGACAGGGCTGAGCACTATCCCCCAGATTGAAAACGAGGGTGTCAGTCCTCGTCTAGGCCAGTCGCACCCCTTGCCAGGCCACCTGATTCTTCTCTTTCTGGCCCCCTGAGATCCTGCATACAGGTAGCGGGGACAGAGGGAAGACAGCCACCCGACACCCCTTCTGATACCTTTGTAGGTTTATCCGCTGGGCCTTCTGCCAAGGCGGCTCTCTTCTGGTCTCTGAGCTTTGGGAAGCAAGGACTGCCTCATCACTTACCATCCTCTCGCTGCAGGGAGGGGAGGGTAGT
Organism: Herpailurus yagouaroundi; assembly: GCF_014898765.1. Lineage (NCBI taxonomy): Eukaryota > Metazoa > Chordata > Mammalia > Carnivora > Felidae > Herpailurus > Herpailurus yagouaroundi. The sequence continues at coordinate 9,331,386 of NW_024412433.1, forward strand.
GGCAGACTAGACTCCCCAGGGGAAGTGGCTCCTGAATCATCTGCTTCTCTTTTACAGTCAGCCACTAATCTAAAGCGGATCCCAGATAATGTCTATCATGGTTAGAAGATAGAGAGAGGGACTTTTATTTTGTTACCATAAAGTTAATATGTGTTTATTGTGATTTTTATTTTTTTAACCAACGAGATAAACTAAAAGGAGGAGAATTACTTTAAGACCATCAGCCAAAGAACAACCTCCCTCCACATTTTTCTCTCACCATATCAAGGTTTGGCTCTTATAATTTAGTTGAATCTTGGAGGAACAGTAGAGGAACAGGAGGTTCGAAGGAGAGAAGTGGGTCTCCAAAAGTCAGATGAAGAGAAGGTCGTGTCCTGAAGGCGGAGAGACGGTGCCAAGGTCAGGGAGGTGCTTTCTCAGGGCTGGAGTGCACAGGTCAAAGGTGGGGAGAGGGGAGCAGGGACCAGGGGACCGGGTGGCAGAAATCACATAGCAAGATAGCATTTTATCCCTCCCAGCTGTCTGCAAAACGGGGAGAAGAAAAAGGACCCAGGCAGAGAGGAATAATGTGGGCAGGAAGTGTTGTGGTTGAGAATTGGATGGGTGTTTAAGACCTGGGATCACTTAAAAGATAAAAATAATAATGAGAACGGGATGTGAGGGAACAGGAAAGTCAAGATGAGCCCCAGGACAGATCCATTAAGGTGTTCTTCCACTGGCATCCTTGGTTTCCCAACAGCCACTTCTTCCCCAAAAATTCTTAGCCAGAACCAAAGCCCCAGTCTGGCGAGCAGCCAGCTTTTCCTATAAAGGCCCAGAGGGTAAGTATTTTAACTTTCATGGACCATAGAGCCTTTAAAAAAGGTAAAAACAGCTCTTAGCTCTGGGGTGTAGAGAAGGAGACTGTGGGCAGTGTGTGGTCCACCACAACCTACTTCTCCGTCCCCGCCACCCTGTCCACACCAGGACACTGCTGAGAGAGCCCCACAATTGAAGGGATTCCTTGTGTATTTAGGATTATCGTTCGTTCCTCCTTCGTCCGTTACAGCAGAACAGTTAGTAATATCCATGTGGTGTGGTTCATAATGATCATTATTTCCTTATTTTTTCTTCTGTTTTAAAACAATTCATTGCGGGGCACGTGGCTGGCTCAGTAGGTAGAGCAAAGAGCGACTCTTTTTATCTTGGGTCGTTGGGTGTAGAGATTACCTAAATAAATAAATCTTTAAAAAAATAATAAAATAGGGGCGCCTGGGTGGCTCAGTCGGTGAAGCGTCCGACTTCGGCTCAGGTCATGATCTTGCGGTTTGTGAGTTCAAGCCCCGTGTCGGGCTCTGTGCTCACAGCTCGGAGCCTGGAGCCTGCTTCCGATTCTGTGTCTCCCTCTCTCTCTGCCCCTCTCCTGTTCACGTTCTGTCTCTTAATAATAAATAAACGTTAAAATTTTTTTTTAAAAATAGTAAATAAAATGATAAAATAATTAGTTGAAAATGAATCGATGTCTGTTTTTTAATATTTTAATTAATTAATTATTTATTTATTTATTTAATTTACATCCAAGGTAGCATATAGTGCAACAATGATTTCAGGAGTAGATTCCTTAGTACCCCTGACCCATTTGGCCCATCCCCCCTCCCGCAACCCCTCCAGCAACCCTGTTTGTTCTCTTACGTTTTGTCCCCCTCCGTTTTTCTATTTTTACTTCTCTTCCCTTATGTTCATCTGTTTTGTATCTTAAAGTCCTCCTATGAGTGAAGTCATAGGATATTTGTCTTTCTCTGACTAATTTCGCTTAGCACAATACCCTCTCGTTCCATCCACATAGTTGTGAATGGCAAGATTTCATTCTTTTTGATTGCCAAGTAATACTCCATTGTATCTATATACCACATCTTCTTTATCCATTCATCCATCGATGGACACTTGGGCTCTTTCCATGCTGTTTGGCTGTTGTCGATAGTGCGGCTATAAACATTGGGATGCATGTGTCCCTTCAAAACAGCACACTTGTATCCCTTGGATAAATGCCTGGTAGTGCAATTGCTGGGTCGTAGGGTAGTTCTAGTTTTATTTTTTTGAGGAACCCCCATCCTGCTTTCCGGAGTGGCTGCACCAGCTTGCATTCCCACCAGCAGTACAAAAGAGATCCTCTTTCTCTGCATCCTTGCCAACATCCATCGTTGCCTGAATTGTTCATGTTAGCCATTCTGACAGGTGTGAGGTGGTATCTCATTGTGGTTTTGATTTGTATGTCCCTGATGTTGAGCATTTTTTCATGTGTCGGTTGGCCATCTGGATGTCTTCTTTGGAGAAGTGTCTATTCATATATTTTGCCCATTCACTGGATTATTTGTTTTTTGGGTGTTGAGTTTGATAAGTTCTTTATAGATTTTGGATACTAACCCTTTATCTGATATGTCATTTGCAAATATCTTCTCCCATTCCTTTGGTTGCCTTTTAGTTTTGCTGATTGTTTCCTTCGCTGTGCAGAAGATTTTTATTTTGATGAGGTCTCAGGAGTTCATTTTTGCTTTTGTTTCCCTTGCCTCCGGAGACGTGTTGAGTAAGAAGTTGCTGTGGCCAAGATCAAAGAGGTTTTTGCCTGCTTTCTTCTCGAGCATTTTGACAGCTTCCTGTCTTACATTGAGGTCTTTCATCCATTTTGAGTTTATTTTTGTGTCTGGTGTAAGAAAGTGGTCCAGGTTCATTTTTCTTCATGCTGCTGTCCAGTTTTCCCAGCACCACTTGCTGAAGAGACTGTCTTTATTCCACTGGATATTCTTTCCTGCTTTGTCAAAGATTAGTTGTGGACCCATACATTTGTGGGTCCGTTTCTGGGTTCTCTATTCTGTTCCATTGATCTGAGTGTCTGCTTTTGTGCCAGTACCATACTGTCTTGATGATTACAGCTTTGTAATATATCTTGAAGTCCGGAATTGTGATGCCTCCAGTTTTGGTTTTCTTTTTCAAGATTGCTTTGGCTATTCGGGGTCTCTTCTGGCTCCATACAAATTTTAGGATTGTTTGTTCTAGCTCTGTGAAGAATGCTGGTGTTGTTTTGATAGGGATTGCACTGAATATATAGATTGCTTTGGGTAGTATCGACATTTTAACAATATTTGTTCTTCCGATCCAGGAGCATGGTCTTCTTCAATTTCTTTCATAAGCTGTCTATAGGTTTCAGTGTGTAGATTCTTCAACTCTTTGGTTAGGTTTATTCCTAGGTATTTTATGGGTTTTGGTGCAATTGTAAATGGGATAGATTCCTTGAATCTCTTTCTGTCGCTTTATTATTGGTGTATAGGAATGCAACCGATTTCTGTGCATTGATTTTATATCCTGCGACTTTGCTGAATTCCTGGATCAGTTCTAGCAGTTTTTTGGTGGAATCTTTTGGGTTTTCCATATAGAGTACCATGCCATCTGTGAAGAGCGGAAGTTTTACTTCCTACTGGCCCATTTTGATGCCTTTTATTCCTTTGTGTGGTCTGATCGCTGAGGCTAAGACTTCCAATACCATGTTGAATAACAGTGATGAGAGTGGACATCCCTGTTGTGTTCCCGACCTTAGAGGGAAAGCTGTCCGTTTTTCCCAATTGAGGATGATATTAGCGTTGGGTCGTTTATATATGGCTTTTATGATCTCGAGGTATGCTCCTTCTATGCCTGCTTTCTTGAGGGTTTTTATCAAGAAAGGATGCTGGTTTTGGTCAGATGTTTTCTCTGCATTTGAGAGGATCATGTGGTTCTTGTCCTTTCTCTGCATTTATTGAGAGGATCATGTGGTTCTTGTCCTTTCTTTTATTGATGTGATGAATCACATTGATTGTTATGCAGATATTGAACCAGCCTTGCATCCCAGGTATAAATCCCACTTGGTTGTGGTGAATAATATTTTTAATGTATTGTTGGATCTGGTTGGCTAGTATCTAGTTGAGGATTTTTGCATCCATGTTCATCAGGGAAATTGGTCTGTAGTTCTCCTTTTTAGTGGGGTCTTTGTCTGGTTTTGGAATCAAGGTAATGCTGGCTTCATAGAATGAGTTTGGAAGTTTTCCTTCCATTTCTGTTTTTTTGGAACAGCATCAAAAGAATAGGTGTTAACTCTTCTTTAAATGTTCCAGGGGTAGGGTGCCTGGGTGGCTCAGTCGGTTGAGCGTCCGACTTGGGCTCAGGTCATGATCTCACAGTTTGTGAGTTCGAGCCCCACGTCAGGCTCTGTGCTGACAGCTCAGAGCCTGGAGCCTGCTTCAGATTCTGTGTCTCCCCCTCTGTCTGTCCCTCCCCTGCTCATGCTCTGCCTCTGTCTCTCAGTAATAAACATTGGAAAATTTAAAAAATAAAAAATAAAAAAATAAATGTTCCAGGGGTAGAATTCCCCTGGAAGGCTATCCAGCCCTAGACTCTTGTTTTGGAGGAGATTTTTGATTACTAATTCTATTTCTTTGCTGGGAATCAGTGTCTATTTTAAAGACATTATTTAAATTGAGTAAGACATTTCATGTATTGGCTGCAAATTTCACTTTCCAAAACGAAGGTTTTCATCTTGCACTCATGCATTTGCTATTTTACATTTGAAACAACATAAAATCTCCCAAGTAGGCATATAGAGTGACAGAAGTGAAGAACTCAAGTTCCGGTTCCTCATCTCTACGATAACCGTGCTGTCAGTTCATCTCGACCGTCCTGCTGAAGGTGGTGACATGTGGCATCACAGCAGCTGCAGACCTTCTCTGTGCCACAGAGAGATCCAACAATTCTGAACTCATAGGAACTTACTCTCAAAGCAGATGTGCGTAACTGGGGCCACCTGCGTGTCAGGGCCAACCGTATAACCAGGGATCCTCTGAAATAGCTCCCTTGGATGATACAGTGCCTACGAAAGGATAAGTAACAGCACCATGCTGATTTGAAGCTTACAGACAGAAAATTCAAATGTAATTGTTTGAAACTTTGACCAGCAAAAGATCTTTGAGGAGAGGAGTATTTTATCAGTGATGTCATCTGGATTTGCAGGCACATAGTGATCATAAAAAGCAGACCAACTTTTAGTGGTTTGTTGTTTTAAAGTTCTCCCCTCATGACCCTCAGTGATGCTCTAATTGCCAGCTTCCGGGGCGGTGCTTCCAGCGCTCTGTCCCTGGTGCTGCACTCCCGTGACTCTGCAGCGATGCCCTGAAGGGCTCAGCTCCACCTTCCGGACTCCCTGACAGTCATTGCCACTTGTTGTAGGCAACCTGTCTCTTCCATTTTCCTGAACATTGATGCGCCCTCATAACCACCATCCTCTTCATTGTCAGCCGGTGACCTAACTTCCTACTTCACCCAAGAATTAGACCATCAGGTGTTACTTCTCATACCACTACTGGGCATGTCATCTGCATATACCCTCTGCTTCTTCTGGTGTCAGGGGACAGACTGCTCCTCCTGGTCAAGACCAATTCTCCTGTCCCACCACCTCCACGATTACTGTCTTTGTCTGTCCTTCTTTTACTCTTTATCCTCAGTTCTCATACATGCCCTCAATGATCATCCTAAAAAATAAAGATGAAACCAGAGTCCTCACCAGACCTGGCATCACAGCCCCCCTCCAGTTCCATCCAACCCCCAGGTCTCTCCTCCAAACATCTTGAGATGTATCTATGCAGAGCATGAGTCATCATGTCCGTTTCCTGTACAAACTCAGCACTCAGCTTTCTAGTTTCCCAGGGAATGCTGGAATAAGGGTAGGCGGAATGGGTAAAAACATGTGTCTTGTGTATAAGACCTGGGTATCACTGTTATTAGAAAGCTATATCTCCCATTGTAGAAATAATAAGTTGGCCTTCTAGTTTACCAGTCTCTCCTGAGTTGGGTTCACATGAGTTGGTCTTCTGAGGCTAATCCACTCTGGCTGTACCGAACAAGTGGAACACTTAGACACACAAAATGAGAACCAGATGCTTTGCCAAGGGCCCTACCAAGGCAAAACTACCCCGAAAGCCTGTTTAAGGCCAGATGTCTTCCTTCTGTGACATCTTTGTTGTCGCTCGTCAGTCCCCATCTCAATAGTGGACACAAGGCATGGGCTTTAAGGTCAGGAATAGCTGAGTTTGATTCCTAGGTTCCTGTGTAGCCAGACTTACTGGCCATGAGAACTTGGGAAAGGCATTTCACTTCTCTGAGTCTATTTCCGTTTCTTTAAAAAGTGGATAATAACACTGATATAAAGATGCAACAGGTTTCACAAAAGTGCTTGGCAGTAAAAAAGTAAGGAGTGCTCCCAAATCTGCACAATGACAAATCGAATCTGAAGGTCTGATAGGATGAGGCCACTTTGGTTACAAAAGGGGAGGTAGAGCTGTCCAAGGAAGATAAAGATACTTCTGGTTTGATGTACAAGGAAATTATTTGTCATGTGTATTTCAGAAAATCTTGGAAAATGTATACAAGTCATGAAGATATTGGGTATGATTTTGAAGACGACCCCAAAGATAAGAAGACGCTTAAGCCCCACCCAAACATTGACAGTGGGTGGGCTTGGATGGTGGTTCTTTCCTCCTTCTTCGTGCACATCCTCATCATGGGCTCCCAGATGGCCCTGGGAGTCCTCAACGTGGAGTGGCTTGAAGAATTCCACCAGAGCCGCGGCCTGACTGCGTGGGTCAGCTCCCTCAGCATGGGCATCACCTTGATTGTGGGTACGTTCGTGTGTGAACTCTTATAAAACTGAATAATTATAAATTGACAGTTTTCCACTGTAAATATGTTTTTATGCTGTTGAAACATTAGATACTAGATGTTAATGATGGCACTATTTTTTTTTTATGGTGGCAAAATATATATAACATCAAATTTACCGTTTTTAACCACCTTTAGGTAGGGGCACCTGGGTGGCTCAGTTGGTTAAGCGTCCAACTGTTGATCTCAGCTCAGGTCATGACCTCTCGGTTCGTGAGATTGAGCCCCACATCAGGCTCTGCGTGGATAGAGAGGAGCCTGCTTGGGATTCTCTAGCTCCCTCTCTCTCTGCCTCTCACCCCTCCTTTCAAAATAAATAAATAAACTTTAAAAAATGTTGTTTAGCCACTTTTAGGTATACGGTTCATTGCCATTGAGTACATTCATCAACACCATCCATCTCCAGAATCTTTTCATCATCCGAAACTGAAACTCTATACCCATGAACCAGTAACTCCCCAGTCCCACCACCACTCTGTTTTCTGTCTCTATGACATGTAAGTTGAATCAGCAGTATTTGTCATTTTGTCTGATATTACTATTTGAATATTATAAAAAGTTGGAGTGTCTTAAAAACTGATCATTTAAAAAATTTTGCTTCATTCAGGGCGCCTAGATGGCTCAGTCAGTTAAGCGTCCAATTTAGGCTCAGGTCATGATCTCACAACTGGTGAGTTCGAGCCCCGCATCAGGCTCTGTGCCGACAACTCAGAGCCTGGATCCTGCTTCAGATTCTGTCTCTCTCTTTCTCTGCCCCTCCCCCACTCATGCACTGTCTCGCTCTCTAATACAAATAAACATTAAAAAATTTTGCCCCCGGGGCGCCTGGGTGGCGCAGTCGGTTAAGCGCCCGACTTCAGCCAGGTCACGATCTCACTGTCCGTGAGTTCGAGCCCCGCGTCAGGCTCTGGGCTGATGGCTCGGAGCCTGGAGCTTGTTTCCAATTCTGTGTCTCCCTCTCTCTCTGCCCCTCCCCCGTTCATGCTCTGTCTCTCTCTGTCCCAAAAATAAATAATAAACGTTGAAAAAAATTAAAAAAAAAAAATTTTGCCCCGAACTGTTTTCTTGACTGCTGTAATTCATTATACATCATTACAGATGTAATGATACTTAACTACTTTAATTCTTTAATACTTAACGAATATTTGTGAAAGAAAAAAAATGTAGAGAAAACACCATAAAAGTCAAGCAACAATCTTATTTCAGAGTTCCAATTATTTAATTTGAGATATCAATCCTATGCTGTTGAAAAATCTACTAAGCTCCTTTTAGAAAAGTTTCTGATCGGGGTGCCTGGGTGGCTCAGTCGGTTGAGCGTCCGACTTCAGCTCAGGTCACGATCTCGCAGTTCGCGAGTTCGAGCCCCGCGTCGGGCTATGGGCTGATGGCTCAGAGCCTGGAGCCTGCTTCCGATTCTGTGTCTCCCTCTCTCTCTGCCCCTCCCCCATTCATGCTGTGTCTCTCTCTGTCTCAAAAATAAATAAACGTTAAAAAAAAAAATTTTTTTTTTAAAAAAAAAGAAAAGTTTCTGATCTAGCTAACAGGAAGGAATAATAATATATTTTCTAGTTAAACCTGAGCGCACACCAATCTGTGAAAGCAATCCGTAGGCAGTTGGAGATACCAAGCTAGGCAATTATCATAAATGTAACATGTTATTATGGCCCATGGGTTTCCTTTTGGGAACTAAACAATTTTTACTGTCAACTAATACTTAATAAGCATCTCTATCAACCAGGTGCTTCCCCTTGCCTTATCTCTTGAAAGTAAAAGCCACACTTTTACATCAGATTTCTCTTTAGTTTCAAGTATTCACAATATATTTTATACTAGAAACATAAATGGCCTCAAATCTTTTTCTGGTTCTGTGAGAGTTTGGGTATGACAGGCATCTGTGTGTTTGATGGAAGCCTCCCTTTTCAGTGATCTCCACGTTGGTAATTAATCGCTTGAATCCGACTCAAAGATTTGTTGATCTTGGCTGGCATTCAGACAGTGTTATTGGATAATACAAACAACATTAATAATCATGGTAGTGCTAATAATGGAAAACAAGGACAAAGTGTTATTTCTCAAGATGTGTGTGGAGTAGGCATGTTTATCAAAGGGAATTAATACTAATCTTGCTTTAAAATTACATCGGGGCACCATTATGTGTGTGAGGGAATTACGGACACATGGTCTAGCTTGCAACATTAAGGAACTGACTCCTTCAACCCTGCACTGGCCTTATTAAAACAAGGACTGTCATCCGAAAAATGGAGGATGGTTTGCTTCAGTGTAGGGAATACGCTACGTTTGTGTTGGATGTGATTCAGCCTTTTCAGTAGGTCACAGAAGGAAAACTGTGCTTCTAGCACACTTAACATCCGTTTTTCTTACTTTTTAAACACTAAATCTTTAAGGGCTGCCTGGCCAGCTCAGTCCGTGGAACATGCAACTTTTGACCTTGGGGTTGTGAGTTCGAGCCCCATGCTGGGTGTAATGACTACTTAAAAATAAATAAAATCTTTACGATAAACAAATCTTTGAGGGGTAGAACAAAACACTTACAGATTCAATCTAGGAAGCGCATGCCCACCACAAAAAAGAAGACTCCGCAAAAAGCCAGCATACGAAATGTCCCATTTCCAAATCATCCAATAAGGTTGTCTTAGATACGATTTTGTGTTTCACAAGTTCTACAAAAGTAAGCAATGGAAGCCAGTCTTGAAATTATTGGAAATGATTTTGAATAGGACCCTCACAATAAGAACACCTAACTCAGAGCCATGGTGAGATGTGATTGTCCTCTTTTATTGGGAGGTAATTCAGAATTCTGTTGGAGAGTCCGTGAATTCCAGACAGCGTAATTTCAGTGCGTAGACTAACCTTTCTACAGGAAGGGTGGGTGCCTGCCAGATAAATATCTTTTGCCTTGGAAATCATAACCCAGAAACATTCATAGTTATACAAATAAAAGGTCTGTTATCTTATCATCGTCTTAAACTGCCATTCATCATCTCAGGTTGCCTGATACAGGGTGGCTGCAGATATGTAGGGATTTTTCCAAGCCAGAAACCCAAAAGAACATCTCTCCTTTATGTAGCATTTATTACATGCCAAACGCACCTTATGTATATGATCTCGTTTGATCCCACAACAACGCTAGAGCGAGACCGTTGTCTCCATCTGACGTAGGAAGAACATGCAATGCTCACAGACTTTAAGCAACTAACTGAAGGTCGAACAGCCGACAAGTGTGAGGCAGGCTTCAAAGCTGGTCCACTGGACTCCAAAATCGTGTCTTCCACACCACACTGTCTGCCATTACGTGAAATGAGAACTAAAAATGGTTTTGAAGTGAATAAATATAAATTGTTTTCACTTTCTAACCATTAGAAGCATATTGGGTTTTCCCTTTTAAATTAGAAAAAACAAATCCATGGGACGCCTGGGTGGCTCAGTCGGTTGAGCTTCAAACTCTTGACTTCAGTCTCATGGTTCATGGGTTCGAGCCCCGCATCAGGCTCTGCACTGTTAGTGCTTGGGATTCTCTCTTTCTGTCTCTCTCTCTCTCTCTCACTTTGTCCCTCCCCTGCTCGCTCGCTCTAAATAAATAGATAGATAGATAGATACCCATGAATTACGTTACAGAGTTGAAAGCCATCTCTCTCTTGGGCAGTAGCTTGCACATGGGAAATTCAATAATTTCATTCTTGTTTCCTTCTTTGCCAGCACAGACTTTGCCAGTTTCCTGCCGAAGGTCCCAATTTTTAACAAAATGTAATCACCTCAGTCGTATCTAGAGCAGCCTTAGTGATAGTCCTTGGAATAATTCTTGGTGGAAGCCATGTTGTTAGGGGAATCTACTGGCTGCAAAAGGTTACTTACTTGCTAAATAGATTTGGAGCAGCAGTTGTCAATCCTGACTGCACATCCGATCCCCCTGGAGAGCTTTAAACTCCCCTCCACTCACGCTGCACCTAGACCATTAAATCATAACCTCTTGGGAGGGGACCCAAACATCAGGTCTTTTTTAAAGCCCTTAAGTGACGCCAATGCTCAGCCAAGGCGGGGTGTCATTGATTTAGAGGCTCTGGACGCTCTATTGCAGGGAGGGGTTACCCCAAGAGGCCAGGAGTTCAATGAACTACCTACTTTCATCCATGATTATATGCCAAGGTCACCTCAGATTGTTTCTCTCCTCACCTGAGCTTTTTCCAACCTATGAGATGCAGAGATGGGCAAGTAATTGTGACTTCCTCATCGTGTTCCCTGCAGCTTTATTACGTGGGAAATGGGCCAAAATCAGATTCCTTCTGAAGAGGAGAGTCTGATAATGTGTAGAATCTCATTCCCAGAACACTGAATTTCTCCACAACAATGGGAATCATAGCCAGACGACCCACCAGCTCCTTTGCCCCTTGTCCTTAGACCATGTAGGGAGTTCTTTTCATTGCGGTGAAACGGTAATTTGAGCTTGGGGATTCCAACTGGCCATCAGCAATCTTTAGAAAATGGAAAGGAATCATGGGGCACCCGGGTGGCTCAGTGGGTAAAGTGGTCCGACTTCAGCTCAGGTCAAGATCTCCCAGTCTGTGAGTTCGAGCTTTATGTCAGGCTCTGCGCTGACAGCTCAGAGCCGAGAGTCTGCTTTGGATTCTGTGTCTCCCTCTCTCTCTCTCCCCCTCCCCTGCTCGCACTCTGTCTCTCTCTCCCTCTCTCTGTCTCTCTCTCAAAAATAAAGATTTAAAAAATTTTTGTTTTAAATGGAACGGAATCAGAAAGCTTGGGTCTGACTCCCTTTTTTTTTTTTTTTTTTTTTTTTTTTTTTGACTTATCTGTGTTTTGTAACCATGGAGGAATCACAACATTGCTGGGGCTGACTTTGCCCATCGCCAAGTCATATGTGACTAAACTCCAGCACAAGAGAGACGAACTGAAGAGGCAGACACGGTTACCAGTACTGTCCTTATCAGTAAAGCAATTAATCCTATCTTTTTGATATAGGACATTCCTTCAGACGGGACTGCCTGCTCTTACTTGGGAATTCCCCTGCCCTCTTTTTCCCCAAATGCTTTCTCAATGCCGTGTTCCATAAACATGCAGTATCACAGAAAAACTTGCTTCTGGGACCTTCTGTTACATGCAAAATATGATCATGCTCCTGAACTCCTGAACATGCTTTAAAATTATTTTCCTTTAAATGTTTATTTATTTGAGAGAGAGAGAGAGAGAGCAAGAGGTGGGGAGGGGCAGAGAGAGAGGGAGACAGAATCTGAAACAGGCTCCAGGGTCCAAGCTGTCAGCACAGAGCCCAACATGGGGCTTGAACTCATGAACCATGAGATCATGACCTGAGCCGAAGTCACTTAACCAGCTGAGCCACCCAGGCACCCTCTGAACATACTTTTAAGCTTAAAAGGCCTATTAACAGCAGACCGATGAATCGTGCATTTTTTCTCTTTTTTTATCCACTTATCTGAGATTTGAGTGCTGAAGTGACTGTGAGTTTAGAAAAATAAAAATATTCGTGAAGAAATCAAAGACACAGCTTCAACTTATGGCTTCTGAATTTCAGAATTATTGCCCCCAATAATTCCCTCAGATGTTTATGTCAGTGTGTTTAGTTTATATATTATTTATACCATGTGGTTATTTTATATAAAATATATGTACTACATTAAGTTTATTCTAAGAGGCTTATCTACTGGATTATTTCCTGTATTGTGCCAGAGTTAATTAAATTAATAAATCATTACCTTCATAATTTTTAGGATTAGGCCCTCTCACAATCATTAGGCAAAAAAAATTCATTAGCAAACTATGCATCCAAATACGTACATGAATATAGTTAGAGGTTTAAAGGAAAATTTTATTTTGGTTTGGACTAAAAGGGGAAGCTCCTTAGAGTTCAACAAATTTTTTTTTAATTTTTTCAATGTTTATTTATTTTTGAGAGACAGAGCCTAAACAGGGGAGGGGCAGAGAGAGAGGAAGACACAGAATCCGAAGCAGGCTCCAGGCTCCGAGCTGTCAGCACAGAGCCCGACACAGAACTTGAACCCACCAGCTGTGAGCTCATGACCTGAGCTGAAGTCGGACGCTTAATCGACTGAGCCACCCAGGAGCCCCAAGTTTAACAACTTTTTAACCTGAAATATTTCCACTGGAATATAGGTTTCCATAACTGTAAAAAGTAATAATGATCAAAAGTAAGATGATGTTTAAAATGTGCCATCTTACCAAATATTGAATGTAGCCTCACACCATAGAGCTAAAATACAGATTGCTTTTTGGATAAGGAATCACTGATCACAAGGCAAGCATTAAGCTTCTGTGACATCAGCAGTTACCACGACATCAGCAGTTACCACAAAATCAGGAAGAAAACACAGGGGGTCGACAAAAACTAGAGCGTCATAAGAAAGTAAGCAGTAAGGATGTGTCGCGCGATACAGTATTGCTGTGGTGTCGGCTGTGCACGGAAACGTCTTCCTGAATCTTCTGCACGGTGTCATAAATGCATAGCCTGCTGGGGCCAGTCTGGGACTGAGAGTCGGCGAGGGCTGAAGTACACTATGAAGCGATGAGTTCTTTTCAATGTGGTTTGCATCTGGGTGTCCTCATGAACACAAGCTCTCAGCTATTTGCTGGAAGCGTGGGAGAACTGGGAACCCCTTCCTGTACCCCCCTTAGGTCTGGAGTCAAAAACTCAGATAACAGCTAATATAAATGAGGGCAGGAGGCCAAGCACAGGACTAACGGGAAGGGTGGTGACAGTGGCAAAGTCAAGTGTGGACACAGCTACGGAGCAGCTCCAGCTGTCTTGGCTGTGTGGGAAGCTACTGGACTCTGTGTTGCCATTGGATTTGTTGTGAATGCTCTTAATTTTTAAATGTTGACAACTGATCCAAAACATCTTTTAAACTATGTTCTGGATTTTTTCTTTAATTTTTTTTTTTAACGTTTATTTATTGTTGAGACAGAGAGAGACAGAGCATGAATGGGGGAGGGTCAGAGAGAGGGAGACACAGAATCGGAAACAGGCTCCAGGCTCCGAGCTGTCAGCACAGAGCCCGACGCGGGGCTCGAACTCACAGACCGCGAGATCGTGACCTGAGCCGAAGTCGTTCGCTCAACCGACTGAGCCACCCAGGAGCCCCTGGATTTTTTTTAAGTTTATTTTATTTTTTTATTTTGAGAGAGAG